>NC_080627.1:1741412-1816791 GCF_027887145.1 Ammospiza caudacuta | reverse complement strand
GAGTCGCTCTGGGAAGGTTCTGGAAGGTTCTGCGATGGTTCTGAGGGATCTGGGATGGTTCTGAGGGATCTGGGAAGGTTCCAGAAGGTTCCAGAAGATGTTCCCATCAGGAATTCTCTATCTCCCTGCGATGAGGGGGTTGTGCAGGACCACGATGACCGAGTCGCTCTGGGAAGGTTCTGGAAGGTTCTGCGATGGTTCTGAGGGATCTGGGATGGTTCTGAGGGATCTGGGATGGTTCTGAGGGATCTGGGAAGGTTCTGGAAGGTTCTGCAATGGTTCTGAGGGATCTGGGATGGTTCTGAGGGATCTGGGAAGGTTCCAGAAGGTTCCAGAAGATGTTCCCATCAGGAATTCTCTATCTCCCTGCGATGAGGGGGTTGTGCAGGACCACGATGACCGAGTCGCTCTGGGAAGGTTCTGGAAGGTTCTGCGATGGTTCTGAGGGATCTGGGAAGGTTCTGAGGGATCTGGGAAGGTTCTGGAAGGTTCTGCAATGGTTCTGAGGGATCTGGGATGGTTCTGAGGGATCTGGGAAGGTTCTGAGGGATCTGGGATGGTTCTGGAAGGTTCTGCAATGGTTCTGAGGGATCTGGGATGGTTCTGAGGGATCTGGGATGGTTCTGAAGGTTCTGCGATGGTTCTGAGGGATCTGGGATGGTTCTGAGGGATCTGGGATGGTTCTGAGGGATCTGGGAAGGTTCCAGAAGGTTCCAGAAGATGTTCCCATCAGGAATTCTCTATCTCCCTGCGATGAGGGGGTTGCGCAGCACCACGATGACCGAGTCGCTCTGGGGAGGTTCTGGAAGGTTCTGCAATGGTTCTGAGGGATCTGGGATGGTTCTGGAAGGTTCTGCAATGGTTCTGAGGGATCTGCGATGGTTCTGAGGGATCTGGGATGGTTCCAGAAGATGTTCCCATCAGGAATTCTCTATCTCCCTGTAATGAGGGGGTTTCGGAGGACCACGATGACCGAGTCGCTCTGGGAAGGTTCTGAGGGATCTGGGAAGGTTCTAGAAGGTTCTGGAAGGTTCCAGGGATGTCCATCTCTATTTCCCAGCGATGAGGGGATTGTGGAGCACAACGATGACGGAGCCGCTCTGGGAAGGTTCTGGAATGGTTCTGGAGGATCTGCAATGGTTCTGAGAGATCTGGGAAGATTCCAGAAGGTTCCGGAGATGTCCAATCCCTATTTCCCAGCAATGAGGGGGTTGTGGAGGATGATGATGATGGAGCCGCTCTGGGGGATCTGGGAAGGTTCCAGAAGGTTCTAGAAGGTTCTGGAGATGTCCATCTCTATTTCCCAGCGATGATGGAGTCGCTCTGGGATGGTTCGGGAGGATCTGGGAGGGTTCTGGAAGGTTCTGCAACGGTTCTGAGGGATCTGGGAAGGTTCCAGAAGGTTCTGGAGATGTCCATCCCTATTTCCCAGTGATGAGGGGGTTTCGAAGCACCACGATGACCGAGTCGCTCTGGGAAGGTTCTGGAGGATCTGGAAAGGTTCTGGAAGGTTCTGCAATGGTTCTGAGGGATCTGCAACGATTCTGAGAGATCTGGGAAGGTTCTGGAGATGTCCATCCCTATTTCCCAGCGATAAGGGGGTTTTGGAGCTCCACGATGACCGAGTCGCTCTGGGAAGGTTCTGGAGGATCTGGGATGGTTCTGAGGGATCTGGGAAGGTTCCAGAAGGTTCTGGAAGGTTCCAGAGACACCAATCCCTATTTCCCAGTGATGAGGGGGTTTCGGAGCACCACGATGACCGAGTCGCTCTGGGAAAGTTCTGGAGGATCTGGGAAGGTTCTGCAATGGTTCTGAAGGTTCTGCGATGGTTCTGAGGGTTCTGGGAAGGTTCCAGAAGATGTTTCCATCAGGAATTTTCTATTTCCCGGCGATGAGGGGGTTGCAGAGGACCACGGTGACCAAGTCACTCTGGGGAGGTTCTGGAGGATCTGAGAAGGTTCTGGAAGGTTCTGCAATGGTTCTGAAGGTTCTGCGATGGTTCTGAGGGATCTCGGAAGGTTCCAGAAGGTTCCAGAAGATGTTTCCACCAGGAATTCTCTATTTCCCGGCGATGAGGGGGTTCCGGAGCACCACGATGACCGAGTCCCCGCGCAGGAACATCTTGGAGATGTAGCGGTCCTTGTTGACGGGCTTGGATTTCTTCTTGCCCTTGCCGCTCTTGGGCACCTCCGTCCACATCTCCTTGACGTTCTCCAGAACCATGTTACAGTGCCTGGGCGGGGGGGGGGAAACGTGGGGGTTTTGGGGGAAAAAACGGGATTTTGGGGTCAGGAAATGGAGTTTGGGGGAAAAACCCTGGTGACACCCTGGTGACACTTTGGGGACATGGAAAACCCTGGAGATGGATCTGTTGAAGGCCCAGAGGAACTCATGAGAACTAAGGACACCGTGGGGACACCATGAGGCCACCACAGGGACACCCTGGGGACACTGCTGACACTTTGGGGACCCTGGTGACACCCTGGAGACACCTTGGGGACACTGAAAACCCTGGAGATGAATCTGTTGAAGGCCCAGGGGAACCCATCATGATACTGAGGTGACCTTAGGAGAACTCAAGCTACCATGGGGACATCATGGGGACCTTGGGGACACCTTGGGGACACTGAAAACCCTGGAGATGAATCTGTTGAAGGCCCAGGGGAACCCGTGATGACACTGAGCTGAACTTGGGGACACCATGGGGACATCATAGGGACCCAGGTGACACCTTGAGGACCCATGTGACACCTTGGTGACACCTTGGGTATATTGAAAACCCTGGAGATGAATCTGTTGAAGGCCCAGGAGAGCCCTTGAGAGCTGAGGCCACCATGGGGACACCCTGGGGACACTAAGGACACCATGGGGACATCATAGGGACCTTGAGGACACTTTGGTGACACTCAGGGGGACACTGAAAACCCTGGAGATGAATCTGTTGAAGGCCCAGAGGAACTCATGGGAACTTGGGGACACCATGGGGACACCTTGGGGACACTGTGGTGACACTGAGACCACCATGGGGACACCATTGGGATACGGATCTGACCCAGGTGAGACCTTGGTGACACCTTGGGGACACTGAAAACCCTGGAGATGAATCTGCCGAAGGCCCAGGGGAACCCGTGATGACACTGAGCTGAACTTGGGAGAACTGAGACCGCCATGGGGCCACCATGGGGACACTGTGGTGACACTGAGGACACCATGGGGACACCACAGGGACCCTGGGGACAGGGTAAAAACCCTGGAGACGAATCTGCTGAAGGCCCAGGGGAACCCATGAGAACTGAGACCACCATGGGGCCACCATGGGGACATTGAGGACACCATGGGGACATCATAGGGGACCTTGGGGACACCTTGGGGACATTGAAAACCCTGGAGAAAAATCTGCCGAAGGCCCAGGGGAACCCGTGATGACACTGAGCTGAACTTGGGGGAACCGAGGCCACCATGGGGACACCTTGGGGACACTGTGGACACCATGGGGACATTGAGGACACCATGGGAACATCATAGGGACCCTGGGGACACTTTGGGGACATTGAAAACCCTGGAGACGAATCTGTTGAAGGCCCAGGGGAACCCATGAGAACTGAGACCACCATGGGGACACCATGGGGACACTGATCTGACCCAGGTGACACTTTGGTGACACCTTGGGTACATTAAAAACCCTGGAGACGAATCTGTTGAAGGCCCAGGGAAACCCATGAGAACTGAGACCACCATGGGGACACCATGGGGCCACCATGGGGACACCACAGAGACCCTGGTGACACCGCGGTGGCCCAGGTGACACCCTGGTGACACGGAGCCCCACCTGTCGAAGGCCTTGACGCGGCCCAGCAGCTTCTTGTTGTTGCGGCAGTTGATGAGCACCTGCGTGTTGTTCTTGACGCTCTGCGTCAGCACCGACAGCGGGCCCGTGTTGAACTCCTCCTCCTCGCGCTTCTGCAGCTCCTCGGGTGTCATCTCGCTCTTGGGCTTGTTCAGCAGGCTCCTGGGGACACCACGGGGACATCAGGGGGACATTGGGGACATGGAGGTACCATGGGGACATCACAGAAATCAGGGGAACATCAAAGGAACATGGGGAGGTGGGGACATGGAGATGTTCTCTGGGGTCATCTCGCTCTTGGGCTCGTCCAGCAGCTCCTGGGGACACCAGGGACATCAGGGGGACATCATTGGGACAGAGGGGACATCGTGGGGACACCAGGATACCATGGGGACATCATGAGGAACATCACGGAACTCAGGGGAACAAGGGGACATGGGGATATGGAGAACGTTTCTGCAGCTCCTCGGGCGTCATCTCACTCTTGGGCTTGTTCAGCAGCTCCTGGGGACACCACGGGGACATCAGGGGGACATTGGGGACATGGAGGTACCACGGGGACTTCACAGAAATCAGGGGAACGTCAAAGGAATACAGGGGACGTGGGGACATGGAGATGTTCTCTGGGGTCATCTCTCTCTTGGGCTCGTTCAGCAGCTCCTGGGGACACCACGGGGACATCAGCATGTCATGGGGACATGGAGATACCACGGGGACATCACAGAAATCAGGGGAACATCAAAGGAACACGGGGGACATGGGGACATGGAGATGTTCTCTGGGGTCACTTCGCTCTTGGGCTTGTTCAGCAGCTCCTGGGGACACCACGGGGACATCAGCATGTCATGGGGACATCACTGGGACATGGAGGTACCACGGGGACATCACAGAAATCAGGGGAACGTCAAAGGAACACGGGGAGGTGGGGACATGGAGATGTTCTCTGGGGTCATCTTGCTCTTGGGCTCGTTCAGCAGCTCCTGGGGACACCGGGGACACCATGGGGACATTGGGGACATCACTGGGACATGGAGGTACCACGGGGACATCACAGAAATCAGGGGAACATCAAAGGAACACGGGGGACGTGGGGACATGGAGATGTTCTCTGGGGTCATCTCGCTCTTGGGCTTGTCCAGCAGCTCCTGGGGACACCAGGGACATCAGGGGGACATTGGGGACATCACTGGGACATGGAGATACCACGGGGACATCACAGAAATCAGGGGAACATCAAAGGAACACGGGGGACGTGGGGACATGGAGATGTTCTCTGGGGTGATCTCGCTCTTGGGCTTGTCCAGCAGCTCCTGGGGACACCAGGGACATCAGGGGGACATTGGGGACATCACTGGGACATGGAGGTACCACGGGGACATCACAGAAATCAGGGGAACATCAAAGGAACACGGGGGACGTGGGGACATGGAGATGTTCTCTGGGGTCATCTCGCTCTTGGGCTTGTCCAGCAGCTCCTGGGGACACCAGGGACATCAGGGGGACATTGGGGACATCACTGGGACATGGAGATACCACGGGGACTTCACAGAAATCAGGGGAATGTGGGGACATGGAGATGTTCTTTGGGGTCATCTCGCTCTTGGGCTCGTCCAGCAGCTCCTGGGGACACCAGGGACACCATGGGGACATCATTGGGACAGTGGGGACATCGTGGGGACACCAGGATACCATGGGGACATCACAGAAATCAGGGGAACGTCAAAGGAACACGCGGATGTGGGGACATGGAGATGTTCTCTGGGGTCATCTCGCTCTTGGGCTCGTCCAGCAGCTCCTGGGGACATCGGGGGGACATTGGGGACATCACTGGGACATCAGGATGTCATGGGGACATCGTGGGGAACACCACGGGACTCAGGGGAACGTGGGGACACAGGAACATGGAGGGACACGGAGATGGTTCCTCGGGGCCATCTCGCTCTTGGCCTCGTCCAGCAGCTCCTGGGGACATGGGGGACACCATGGGGACATCAGGGGGACACCGGGAACATTGTGGGGACACTGGGACACGTGGGGACAGCATGGGGACACCTGGATCCCGCAGACAGGAACATGGCAGGACACGTCTGGGGACACCGGGACCCGTTTGGGAACAGGTCTGGGGACACTGCACTGCTCTGGGGACACCGGGATCAGTTTGGGGACACCAGGACGGGTTTGGGGACACAGGACTGGTTTGGGGACACAGGACAGGTTTGGGGACACCAGGACAGGTTTGGGGACACAGGACAGGTTTGGGGACACCAGGACAGGCTTGGGGACACAGGACAGGTTTGGGGACACCAGGACAGGTTGGGGGACACAGGACAGGTTTGGGGACACAGGACAGGTTTGGGGACAGGTTTAGGGACAAGTTTGGGGACACCAGGACTGGTTTGGGGACACCGGGACCGGTTTGGGGACACAGGACAGGTTTGGGGACATCAGGACAGGTTTGGGGACACAGGACAGGTTTGGGGACAGGTTTAGGGACAAGTTTGGGGACACCAGGACCGGTTTGGGGACACCGGGACAGGTCTGGGAACACCAGGTCAAGTTCGAGGACACTGGACAGGGATGGGGACAAGTGTGAGGACACCAGGACAGGACTGGGGACACCAGGACCGCTTTGAGGACCCCGGGACAGGCTTGGGGACACCAGGACAGGGATGGGGGACAGGTTTGGGAACAGCAGGTCAGGTCTGGGGACACCGGGACCGGTTTGGAGACACCAGGACAGGGACGGCGACAGCTCTGAGGACACCGGACAGGTCTGGGGACAGGTTCGGTGACACCAGACAGATTTGGGGACACCGGGACCGGTCTGGGGACAGCGCGGCGACAGAACCAGGCCCAAACCAGGCCCAGGCCCAGGCCCGGTCCCGCCCCCGTTCCGTCTCTCCCCCGCTCCCTCATTCCCCAGTTCCGCCTCTCCCCGGTTCCCCCCGCTCGCCGCTCCCCTCCCCGCTCTCCCGCCGCCGCCCATTCCGCTTTCCCCCCCGAATTTTCCCCGTTTATTCCCTTTTGTTCCCAGATTTTTTCCCGTTTTTCCCCGTTTTTCCCGTTATTTCCCCTGTTTTTCCCCCGCCGCTCTCACATGGCTGCCGCTCTGTCGCTCCCGCCGCTCCCGCTGCGCTTCCGGGGCACGGCCTGGGCGGAGCAACTTCCGGGTCGCTGCGAAGGCGGCATCCAATGGGAGCTCGAGGTGGGCGGGGCTAAAGTGTGTGGGCGTGGTCTTGGTAAGGGGCGTGGCCTCAGGGGAGTTTGGGGGTCCCGGGGGAATTTGGGGGAATTTTGGGGGGTCCGAGGGCAATTTTGGGGGTCTCAGCGGGGATTTGGGGAATTCACGGGTGTTTTGGGGGTCCCAGAGAGGAATTTGGGGATATTTTGAGGAATTTTGGGGATATTTGGAGGGATTTTGGGGAATTTGGGGAATCCAGGGGGGTCCCGTGGGGATTTTGGGGGGGTCTCAGAGAGGATTTGGGGGTCCCAGAGGGGAATTTGGGACATCCAGGGGGATTTTGGGGGTCCCGGAGGAGATTTTGGGGGATCCAGAGGGGAATTTGGGGGAACTCGAGGGGGTTTTGGGGTCCCAGAGAGGATTTGGGGAAGTCAGGGAGGAATTTGGGGGGTCCAAGAGGGGATTTGGGGGAATTTTGGAGGTCCCAGAAGGATTTTGGGGGGGTCCTAGAGTGGATTTTGGAGGTGTCAGAGTGAATTTGGGGATATTTTGAGGCATTTTGGGGGGGGTCCCAGGTAATTTTTGGGGGTCTCAGAGTGGATTTGGGGGGATTTTGGAGGATCCCAGAGGAATTTTGGGGGTCCCAGAGGGGATTTGGGGGGGATTTTGGGGATATTTTGAGGGATTTGGGGGTCCCAGGGGAATTTGAGGGGGGGTCTCAGAGCCGATTTGGGGGGATTTTGAGGGACTTTGGGGGTCTCAGAGTGAATTTAGGGATATTTGGGGGAATTTTGGGGGTCTCAGAGGGGATTTGGTGGAATTTTGAGGGGTCCCAGGGGAATTTGGGGATATCTGGGGGGATTTTGGGGGGGTCTCAGGTGATTTTTGGGGGTCCCAGGGGAATTCGGGGATATCTGGGGGAATTTTGAGGGGTTCCAGAGTGAATTTGGGGAGGGGTCGCGGGCTCAGGGTAAATTCAGGTGGGACTCAAAGGGAATTTTGGGGGCTCCGTGTGGGCGTGGCCTGCGATTTGTGGGCGTGGCCTCAGGGGCCGTGAGTGACACGTGCAAAAGGGGGCGTGGCCAAAGAAATGAGCGGGGTGTTTCTTTATTGGGTGGGCGTGGTCTGTGCAGGGGCGCGGTCGTATACAGATGAGGGGCGTGGTCAGGTAAAGACCACGCCCACAAAGAGGGTGTGGCATCGGCGGGCGCGACAAGAAAGTGGGCGTGGCCTATGAAAAGGGCGGTTTGTTGAGGCACGTCAGAAATGGGCGTGGTCTTGAATGGGCGTGTCCAAATGCGGGCGTACATTGGCTTTTCACGAAGGGGCGTGGTCACAAATGGGCGTGGCTTACTCTGAATGGGCGTGGCTTTCCCCAAAGGAGGGGCGGGCACAAGGGGGCGTGTCCTGCTGTGGTATTTCGAGGAGGGGGCGTGTCCGGCAGGGGGTGTGTGAGTGAGGGGCGTGTCCCGCTGTGGGCGTGGTCGGTGGGGGTGGGCGTGTCCCTCGGGGGGCGTGTCCGAGTTGGGGGCTCGGCGCGGTGGGTGCGGAGGGCGCGGCAGCGGCGCCATGGACGGGCGGCCCGGGCCGAGGTACGGGGGGGGCGCGGCGCTTTTGGGGAGGGGTCGCGGGGCCCAGAGCCCCCCTCGGAGGGGTCAAAGGGCACGGGGGGTCCCGGGAACGCGACCCCCGGGAGGGGCGGGGTCCGGGAATGAGACCCCCGGGAGGGGCGGGGTCGGTGCCGGGGCGGGGGTCCCGCTGTTGGGACCCCCCGGGGGGGGCGGGATCGGTTTGGGGAGGGGTCCCCGGGCTGGAATTGCTGGGGAGGGGTCTCGGAACGATCACCGGGGGGGCAGGGTCCGGTAAATTTGGGGGTCCCGGGACCCCCGGAAAGGGCGGGATCGGTTTGGGGGGGGGGTTCCTGGGAATGGGACCCTCGGTGGGGGCGGGATCCGGTTGATTTTGGGGGGGGGTCCCGAGCAGGAATTGGGGGGAGGGGGAGGCGGACCCGCCCCCCTTTGGGTGTCCTGGGATCGGGAATTGGGGAGGGGTCCCGGGGTGGGTTTGGGGGTCCCGGGGGGGGTCGGGACCCTCCCCTCGATCAGGGGCGGCTCCTGGGGGGGGGGCACAGGAGGAATTTGGGACTTTTTGGGGAATTTGGGGACTTTTTGGGAGGGTCCCAAATCGAGGCGGGACCCCCGAATTTGTGGGGGGGTCGGTCCCACGTGGCACCGGGGGGGGCTCAGGGACCCCCCAAAAGGGTCGGGGGGGGGTCCTGGGGGTGGGACAGGGGGGGACAGGGGGGACAGGGGTGGCCTCGAGTGGGACACGTGGGGGACACGTGGGGGACGCGGGCACGGCTTCGTGCTGGGCCCAGTTAGCGACTGGTACTGGTGCCAGTTTGCTTTGTGTACTGGTCCCAGTTAGTGCTTCGTGCTGGTCCCAGTTTGCGCCGTGTACTGGTCCCAGTTTGTGCCCGGTACTGATCCCAGTTTGCGCCTTGTACTGGTCCCAGTTTGTGCCTTTTACTGGTCCCAGTTAGTGACCAGTACCGGTCCCAGTTAGTGACTGGTACTGGTCCCAGTTTGCATTGTGTGTTGGTCCCAGTTAGTGCCTGGTACTGGTCCCAGTTTGCACCCTGTACTGGTCCCAGTTAGTGCCTTATACTGGTCCCAGTTTGCATTCTGTGCTGATCCCAGTTGGTGACTGGTACTGGTGCCAGTTGGTGCCCATACTGGTCCCAGTTAGCAACCGGTACTGGTGCCAGTTTGTACCGTGTGCTGGTGCCAGTTAGTGCCTGGTACTGGTCCCAGTTAGCGCCTTTTACTGGTGCCAGTTTGCGCCCTGTACTGGTCCCAGTTTGTGCCCTGTACTGGTCCCAGTTTGTGCCTTATACTCGTCCCAGTTTGTACCATGTACTGGTCCCAGTTTGCATTGTGTACTGGTCCCAGTTAGGACACAGTACTGGTCCCAGTTTGCGCCCTGTACTGGTCCCAGTTAGTCCCTTATACTGGTCCCAGTTGGTGACTGGTCCTGATCCCGGTTAGCGACCAGTACTGGTCCCAGTTTGCTTTATGTACTGGTCCCAGTTAGTGCCTTTTACTGGTCCCAGTTTGCATTGTGTACTGGTCCCAGTTTGCACCCTGTACAGGTCCCAGTTCGTGCCTTGTACTGGTTCCAGTTAGGACACTGTACTGGTCCCAGTTAGTCCCTTCTACTGGTACCAGTTGGTGACTGGTCCTGGTCCCAGTTGGTGACCGGTACTGGTCCCAGTTTGCTTTATGTACTGGTCCCAGTTTGCATTGTGTACTAGTTCCAGTTACTGCCTTGTACTGGTCCCAGTTAGTGCCTGGTACTGGTCCCAGTTTGTGCCATGTACTGGTCCCAGTTTGTACCGTGTACTGGTCCCAGTTTGTGCCTGGTACTGGTCCCAGTTAGCACCTGGTACTGGTCCCAGTTTGTGCCTTTTACTGGTCCCAGTTTGTACCGTGTACTGGTCCCAGTTTGTGCCGTGTACTGGTCCCAGTTTGTGCCTTTTGCTGGTCCCAGTTTGTGCCTTGTACTGGTCCCAGTTTGCACCTTTTACTGGTCTCATTCAGAGTCCGATACTGGTCCCAGTCCGATTCCGCTGCCGATCCCAGTCCCCATCCTCCCCTTCCCGCCCCCTCATTTGCATAAATCACCATGCATTTGCATGGCCACGCCCCCCCTCGGGGCCCCTGGAGCTCCCCCGGCCGCGGCCCCTCCGGGCCCGGAGCCAGGAACAGGAACGGGAACGGGAACAGGGACCGGGAACAGCCCGTCCTGGGATCGGCACGTGCGCGGCCCCACGGCACGGAAAAATCGGAAATCCCGGGAAAACGGGGAAAAACAGCGAAAAAATGGGGAAAAAACGCGAAAAAATGGGAAAAAAACCCGTGAAAAAATGGGGGGGAAAATGGGGGTTTGGGGTGGGGGAAAACGGGGACAGCCCGGCCTGGGATGGGCACGTGCGCGGCCCCCACGGCACGGAAAAAACTCGGGAGAATCGGAAATCCCGGGAAAACGGGGAAAAACAGCGAAAAAATGGGGGAAAACCGCGAAAAATGGGGAAAAAATGCGAAAAAATGGGAAAAAACCGCGAAAAAATGGGGGAAAAATGATGAAAAATGGGGGTTTGGGGTGTGGGGGAAATGGGGACAGCCCGTCCTGGGATTGGCCCCATGGCGCAGTAAAAACTCGGGAAAATCAGAAATCCCAGGAAAACGGGGAAAAAATGGGGAAAAAAATGGGAAAAACCAGCAAAAACAACAAAAAGATTGGGGGAAATGGCGAAAAAATGGAAAAAAATCGGGAAAAACAAAACAAAAAAAATAAATTGGGGTTTGGGGTGAGGGGCATGGGAACCACCCGCCCTGGGAGTGTCATGGAAAAAACACGGGAATTCATGGGAAAATGGGAAATCTTGGGAAAATGGGGAGAAATGGTGAAAAAATGGGAAAAAAACACAAAAAAAAAGGGGGGAAAACCTGAAGGAAAAAGGGGAAAAAATGGGGGAAAATGGGGATATGGGATGGGGAGAGCACAAGAGAATGGGAAGACACGGGAATTCATGGGAAAATGGGAAATCTGGGAAAAATGGGGGAGAAATGGCAAAAAATTGAGAAAAAACCATGAAAAAATTGGGAAAACGGGAAAAAATGGGGGGGGAAATGGGAGGAATGGGAGGAAAATTGGGATTTGGGTTGGGGGAACACAAGAGAATGTGAAACACATGGGAAAATGGGAAATCCTGGAAAAATGGGGGGAAAGGGCGAAAAAATGGGTAAAAAGTGGGGGAAAATGGTAAAAAAATGGGGGAAAACCATGAAAAAATGGGGGGGAAATGGGGAAAAAATGGGAAAAAATGGGAAAAAATGGGGAAAATGGGGATATGGGATGGTGGGAACACACAGGAAATTATGGAGAACCATGGGAAAATGGGAAATCCTGGGAAAATGAGGAGAAAAGGCAAAAAATGGGGAAAAAACAGTGAAAAAATCAGGGGAAAATGTGGAAAACTGGGAAAAAAGGGGGAAAATGGGGATATGGGTTGGTGGGAACACGAACAGGAATGGGAACAGACGGGAAATCATGGGAAAACAGGGAAAATGGGGAAAAATCGGTAAAAAATTGGGGAAAATAGGGAAAACGGGAAAAAATGTGGGGAGAAGGGGAAAATGGGGGAAAAATAGGGGAAAAACTGGGGGAAAATTGGGAAAAATGGGGATATAGGATGGTGGGAACACACAGGGAATCGTGGAAAGCCATGGGAAAATGGGAAAAGCTGGATAAGTGGGGAGAAATGGCAAAAAAAAAAAGGGAAATAATGGGGGAAAATGGGGAAAAATGGGGGGAAAATTGGGGGAAAATTGGGATATGGGATGGTGGGAACATGAAAGGGAATGAGAACAGATGGGAAATCATGGGAAATGTGGAAGTCATGGAAAAACAGCGAAAATGCAGAAAAAAAAATGGGAGGAAATGGAGGAAAATTGGGAGAAAATGGGGAAAATGGGAAAATGTAGAAAATTAGGGGAGATGAAATGGGGGAAGTGGGGAAAAACAGGGAAAAAATGGGGGAAAAGGGGGAAAATTGGGATATGGGATGGTGGGAACACGAATGGGAATGGGAACAGATGGGAAATCATGGGAAAACAGGGGAAATGGGGAAAACGGGAAAAAATGGGGGGAAAAGGGGAAAATGGGGGAAAAATAGGGGAAAATGGGAAAAAGGGGGAAATTAGGGGAGATAAAATGGGGAAAAATGGGGGGAAAATGAGGATATGGGATGGTGGGAACTCATAGGAACGTGGGATTTTTGGGTATACAGGGGGTTTTGGGGTTCAATTTGGGGAATTTTGGGGTTTTTGGGATCTCATTTTTTGGGGTCCCCCCCCAGGCCGACCCCTGAGGACCGCCGGGAGCCCCCCTGGACTGGGGTGGGATCACTGGCAGATATTTGGGGGTGTCCATTGGGGTTTTCAGTATTCAGGTGGGGATTTTTGGGGCTTCCATTTCGGGATTTTTGGGGTTTTGGGGGGGGTCTGAATTTTGGGGTCGTCCCCCCCCCTCCCCCCCCAGGCCGACCCCCGAGGGCCGCCGGGAGCCCCCCTGGACTGGGGTGGGGATCACTGGGGGATGGTTTGGTCATAAAGGGACAGGTTTTGGGGTTCGGTTTGGGGATTTTTGGGATTTTGGGGCTATGTAGGGGGATTTTGGGGGTCTCATTTTTGGGGTGCCCCCCCCCCCCAGGCCGACCCCCGAGGGCCGCCGGGAGCGCTCCCGGGACGGGGTGGGGATCACTGGGGGATGGTTTGGGCGGGTTTTTGGGATACAGGAGATTTTTGGGGGTTCAGATTCGGGATTTTTGGGATTTTGGGGCTATGTAGGGGGACTTGGGGGTCTGAATTTTGGGGTCCCCCCCCCAGGCCGACCCCCGAGGGCCGCCGGGAGCGCTCCCGGGACGCCGCCCGGTGCCGGCGCAGCCGCGAGGCCGAGGTGTTCGGGCAGCTGGCGCTGGCGCTGCCCTTCGCCCGCGGCGTCAGCGCCCACCTGGACAAGGCGTCCATCATGAGGCTGACCATCAGCTACCTGCGGGTGCAGCGCCTGCTGGCCGCCGGTCAGGGACGCCCCGAAACACCCCCGGGACCCCCAAATCCATAGGCACCCCAAAACCCCCGGGAATCCCCCCCGAATCCCCGCTTGGAGCGCCCCCAAACCCACCTGGGGAACCCCAAACGCACCTGGACAAGGCGTCCGCCATGGGGCTGACCATCAGCTACCTGAGAGGGCAGCCGGTCAGGGACACCCCGAAGCACCCCCGAACCCCAAATTTATGGGGAACCCCAAAATCCCCGGGAATCCCCCCAAAAGCCCCCAGACCCCTTTAAACCCTCCCCAGATTCCTGAACAGCCACACCCAATGGGAGGGTTGGGTTTAACCCTTTACCCCCCAAGACCCCCGACACTTTTGGGGTGCCCCCGACCCCCCCCACGATTTCGGGGTGCCCCTGACGCCCCCAGACCCTGCCCCATAACCCCCCAAACCCCTCCCCAAATACCTGAATGCTCTGAACCATGGGGAGGGCTGGGTTTAACCCTTTACCCCCCAAGACCCCCGACCCTTTTGGGGTGCCCCCGACCCCCCCATCATTTCGGGGAGCCCCTGACGCCCCCAGACCCCTCCTCAAAAGCCCCCAGACCCCTTTAAACCCTCCCAAGGTTCCCGAACAGCCACACCCAATGGGAGGGTTGGGTTTAACCCTTTACCCCCCAAGACCCCCGACCCTTTTGGGGTGCCCCCGACCCCCCCCACGATTTCGGGGTGCCCCCCAGGCGCGTGGGCGGCGGCGGCCGAGGCCGTGGACGGCTGCTACCTGCAGGCCCTGAGCGGCTTCGTGATGGTGCTGAGCGAGGGCGGGGACATGATTTACCTGTCCGAGAACGTCAGCCGCCTGCTGGGGCTCAGCCAGGTGCGGGGGGACCCCCAAATTCACCGGGGGGGCCCCAAAAATCCGCCTGGGGGGGGGGGTCCCCAAAATCCCGCGGGGGAGCGTGAAAAAAATCCCTTTGGGGGGGGGGGCACAAAATGTCTCAAAACGGGGCCAAAAATCGGCCGGGAGGGTCCAAAAATCTGTGGAGATGAACCCCAAAAATCTGCCTGGGGGGGCTCCCAAAAATTTGACGGGGAGGGCAAAAAAAATCTGTCAGGGGGGACCCCAAAATCTGTTGGGAGGGACCCCAAAATCTCTTGGGAGGGACCCCAAAATCTGTTGGGAGGGACCCCAAAATCTCTTGGGAGGGACCCCAAAATCCGGCGGGGGAGACTCAAAAAAAATCACTTTGGAGCGACCCCAAAATCTCTCAAAATGAGGCCAAAAATCTGCAGAGAAGAACCCCAAAAATCTGCCCGGGGGCGTCCCAGAAGTTTTTCTGGGGGGACCCCAAAATTTGTCGGGGAAGGGTAAAAAAAAATCCCTCAGGGGGGACCCCAAAATCTGCCCGGGGAGACTCAAGAAAATCGCTTTGGGGTGGCCCCAAAATGTCTCAAAATGGGGCCAAAAATCGGCCGGGGAGGGTCCAAAAATCTGTGGAAAAGAACCCCAAAAATTTGTCGGGGGAGCCCCAAAAATTTTTCGAGGAGCGGTCCAAAATCTGCCTGGGGGGGCCCAAAAATCTGGCGGGGGTCCCCAAAATTTTGTCGAGGGGAGCCCCAAAATCCGGTGGGGGAGACTCAAAAAATTCCATTTGGAGCGACCCCAAAATCTCTCAAAATGGGGCCAAAAATCTGCAGAGAAGAACCCCAAAAATCTGCCCGGGGGTGCCCCAAAAATCTGTCGGGGGGGGTCCCCCAAATTATTCTGGGGCGGGGGCCCAAAATCTGGCGGGGAGGACCCCAAAAATTTGACGGGGGGACCCCAAAATTTTTGGGGGAGACCCCAAAAAATTTGACGGGGTTGTTCAAAACTCCTTAGGGAGCCCCAAAAATCATTTTGGGGTCCCCAAATTCTGCCTGGGGGGGGGGGGGGCCCAAAATTTCTCGAGGGGGTCCCCAAATTCTGCCGGGGGGGGGAGGGTGGAACCCAAAAATCTTCTGGGGGGGGGGTCCCTAAAAATTTGTCGGGGAGGGACCAAAAATCTGCCTGGGGTGGGGGGGTCCAAAAATTCTTCTGCCCAAAACTCTTTGGGGAGCCCCAAAAAATTTCCAGGGGAGGCACAAAAATTTTCTGGGAGGGTCCCCCAAAATTGGGGGGGTCCCCAAAATTGGGGGGGGGTCCCCATATTTTGGGGGGGGGGTCCCCAAAATCCGTGTGTGACCGCCCCCCCCCCTCCCACAGTTGGAGCTGATCGGGCACAGCGTGTTCGACTTCGTGCACCCCTGCGACCACGAGGAGCTGCACGACGTGCTGGGCCCGCGGCAGGGTGAGGAGACCCCTCCCCAAATTAACCAAAAACACCCGAGACCCCTCCCCAAATATCCCCGAGACCCCTCCCCAAATATCCCCGAGACCCCTCCCCAAATTACCCAAAAACCCCTGCTACCACGAGGAGCTGCACGACGTGCATGGCCCGCGGCAGGGTGAGGAGACCCCTCCCCAAATTAACCAAAAACACCCGAGACCCCTCCCCAAATATCCCTCAGACCCCTCCCCAAATATCCCCGAGACCCCTCCCCAAATATCCCCGAGACCCCTCCTCAAATTAACCCCCAAATTCACCCAAAAAACCCCGGAGACACCTCCCCGAACTGACCCCCTGCGACCACCAAAATCATCCCTGAGACCCCTCCCCAAATTAGCCAAAAAGCCCCAAATGCACCCCAAAATCATCCCTGAGACCCCTCCCCAAATATCCCCGAGACCCCTCCCCAAATTACCCAAAAACCCCTGCGACCACGAGGAGCTGCACGACGTGCTGGGCCCGCGGCAGGGTGAGGAGACCCCTCCCCAAATTAACCAAAAACCCCCAAATTCACCCCAAAAATCCCTGAGATCCCTCCCCAAATTACCCAAATATACCTGAGGCCCCTCCCCAAATATACCTGAGACCCCTCCCCAAATATCCCTGAGACCCTTCCCCAAATTACCCCAAAACCCCTGCGACCACGAGGAGCTGCACGACGTGCTGGGCCCGCGGCAGGGTGAGGAGACCCCTCCCCAAATTAACCAAAAACACCCGAGACCCCTCCCCAAATATCCCCCAGACCCCTCCCCAAATATCCCCGAGACCCCTCCCCAAATATCCCCGAGAGCCCTCCCCAAATTCCCGTGACCCCCCGGGGCTGGGTGGGCGTGGCTTCCCCTGCCCATGAGGAGCCCCCAGACCCCCCAAAACCCCCCCGGGACCCCCCGAATCCTGGGACCCCCCCACCTCCTCTGACCCCCCTCTGACCCTTGAGACCCCTCCCCAAATTCCCGTGACCCCCCGGGGATGGGTGGGCGTGGCTTCCCCTACCCATGAAGAGACCCCAGACCCCCCCAAAACCCCCCCAGGACCTCTTGGAGACCCCTCCCCAAATTCCCGGAACCCCCCCAAACCCCCCGAGACCCCCCCCCCAATACCGAGATGGGCGTGGCTTCCCCTGCCCATGAAAAGACCCCAGACCCCCCAAAACCCCCCCGGGACCCCCCAAATCCCGGCACCCCCAGACCCCCCTGACCCCCCCGACCCTTGGAGACCCCTCCCCAATTCCAGGGGGTCCCCGGGCGCTCGGGCCGCAGTTTCTCGCTGCGCATGAAGAGCCCCCAGACCCCCCAAAACCCCCCCGGGAGCCCCCAAATTCGGTACCCCCAGACCCCCCGGACCCCCCCGACCCCCCGGGACCCCTCCCCAAATTCCCGTGGCCCCCCCCAGGGGGTCCCCGGCGGCGGGGGGAGCGCTCGGGCCGCAGTTTCTCGCTGCGCATGAAGAGCCCCCAAAACCCCCCCAGGACCCCCCAAATCCCGGCATCCCCCAGACCCCCCTGACCCCCCCCCCGACCCTTGGAGACCCCTCCCCAATTCCAGGGGGTCCCCGGCGGCGGGGGGAGCGCTCGGGCCGCAGTTTCTCGCTGCGCATGAAGAGCACCCTGAGCGGCCGCGGGCGCTGCCTCAACCTCAAAGCGGCGTCCTGGAAGGTGAGGGGGACACTTGGGGACATTTGGGGACATTGGGGACACTGGGGGGGATTGGGGACATTGGGGACATTGGGGGGGTTGGGGACATTGGGGACATTGGGGGGGATTGGGGACATTGGGGGGGTTGGGGACATTGGGGACATTGGGGGGGTTGGGGACATTGGGGGGGTTGGGGACATTGGGGACATTGGGGACATTTTGGGGCTTTGGGGACATTGGGGACATTTTGGGACAATTGGAGACATTGGGGGAGTTTGAGGGCATTGGGGACATTGGGTGGATTTGGGATGTTGGGGACATTTGGGGGAACTGGGGACATTGGGGACACTGAGGGGACATTGGGGACATTGGGGGGATAATGGGGGGATTTGGGACATTTACGGGATGTGGGGACATTGGGGGGTTTGGGGACACTGGGGACATTGGGGGACAGCTTTGGGGGGTGTTTTGGGATAAATCCCAGGGTGTTTTTTGGTGATTTTGGGGATTTCTGTGTTAACCCCCGCACTCCCGGGCTATCTTTGGGTTAACCCCCGCGCTCCCGGGCTATTTCTGTGTTAACCCCTGAACTCCCGGGCTATCTTTGTGTTAAGCCCCGCACTGCTGGGATATTTCTGTGTTAACCCCCGCGCTCCCGGGCTATTTCTGTGTTAACCCCTGAACTCCCGGGCTATCTTTGTGTTAACCCCCGCACTGCTGGGATATTTCTGTGTTAACCCCCGAAATCCCGGGATATTTCTGTGTTAACCCCTGAACTCCCGGGCTATCTTGGGTTAACCCCCGCGCTCCCGGGCTATCTTTGTGTTAACCCCCGCGCTCCCGGGCTATCTTTGGTTAACCCCCGCGCTCCCGGGCTATCTTTGTGTTAACCCCCGCGCTCCCGGGCCGTTTCGGGACGTTGCCGCCCCCTGCCCAGGTGCTGCACTGCGCGGGGCACATGCGCACGTACGCGGGGGGCGCGGGGGCCGCGGAGCCGCCGCTGCGGTGCCTGGTGCTCATCTGCGAGGCCATCGCGCACCCCGGCGCCATCGAGGCCCCGCTGGGCTCGGGCACGGTGCTCACCCGCCACTCCATGGACATGAAGTTCACCTACTGCGACGATCGGTGCGTCTTGGGTGGGGGGGACGCGCCCGGGACCCCCGGGGTACGCCCGGGATCGCCGGGGTTTGTGTTTGTTCAATGCCGTAAAGGCGGCGCCTCAAAAATCCTAAAAATCCCCCAAGATCCCCCCAAAATTCCGCGCTCCTGGGCTCCACAAATCCCCCGGAATCCGGCAGCTCCAGAGCCCCCGTGGCCCCCTTGGGACCCCCTCAGGACACCCCTGGGACCCCCGAGACCCCCGGGTTTTGGGTTGGTTAAATGCCAGAAAGGCAGCACCCCAAAAATCCCAAAAATGCCTCTAAATCAGACTCATCAAATCGCAAAAATACCCCAAAATTTGGCAGTCCCGGACCCCAAAAATCCCACAAATCCCCCAAAATCTGGGACCCCCAAGACCCCTGGGATCACTGGGTTTTGGGTTTGTTAAATGCCGTAAAGACAGCACCCCAAAAATCCCCAAAATCCCCCAAAACTCGGCAGTCCTGGACCCCAAAAATCCCCCAAAACCCAGCAGCTCCAAAGCCGTGAGACCCCTGAGACCCCCACAGGATCACTGAGACCCCCGGTTTTTGGGTTTGCTGCACCCGGTAAAAACGGCACCCCAAAAATGCCAAAAATACCCCGAAACTCTGCAATCCCGGATCCCAAAAATCCCCCAAAATTCGGCACTCCTGGACCCCTCAAATCCCCCAAAATCCTGCAGCCCCAGACCCCCAAGACCCCCGGGACCCCCGGGTTTTGGGTTTGTTACACCCGGTAAAAACAGCCCCCCAAAAATGCCAAAAATGCCCCGAAATTTGGCAGCCCCAGACCCCAGGACCCCCGGGTTTTGGGTTTGTTAAATGCCGTAAAGACGGCACCCCAAAAATCCCAAAAGTCCCCCAAAACTCGGCACTCCTGGACCCCAAAAATCCCCCAAAACCCAGCAACCCCAGACCCCAAGACCCCAGAGTCCCGAGCCCTTTGCACCCCAAAAAGACAACCCCCCAAAAATCCCTAAAATCTCCCAAAAATCCAGAAAACCCCACAAATTCCCCAAAACTCAGCAACCCCCGGTAATTTTGGGGTATCCCACGTTAATTTTGGGGTGCAGGATTGCGGAGGTGGCCGGGTCCCTTACAGGATTTTGGGGTGTAGGGCCAGAGTAATATTGTTATAACCCCCGATAATTTTCGGGTATCCCCCGATAATTTTGGGGTGCCCCCAATAATTTTTGGGGCGCCCCCGATAATTTTGGGGGTTCCTACCAACGTTTTGGGGCGCGGGATCTGGGAGGTGGCCGGGTCCCATAAGGGATTTTTGGGGTGCGGGGTCGCGGTGATGTTGGGGTATCCCCAATAATTTTTGGGTAACCCCCCATATTTTTTTTTGCCGGTAATTTTGGGGTGCCCCTCGGTGTTTTTCGGGGTGCAGGATCGGGGAGGTGGCCGGGTACCACCCCGAGGAGCTCCTGGGCTGTTCCCTGTACGAGTTCGTGCACGCGCTCGACTCCAACACCCTGAGCCGCAGCGTGCACACCCGTGAGTGCCCCCGAGCCAAAACCCCCCCAAAAAACCCCAAAACCCCCTCGGGAACCCCAAAACCCCCTCGGGAACCCCAAAATCCTCCCAGGGAACCCCAAAACCCCCTCAGGAACCCCAAAATCCTCCCAGGGAACCCCAAAACCCCCTCGGGAACCCCAAAATCCTCCCAGGGAAACCCAAAACACCCTCGGGAACCCCAAAATCCTCCCAGGGAAACCCAAAACCCCCTCGGGAACCCCAAAATCCTCCCAGGGAAACCCAAAACCCCCTCGGGAACCCCAAAATCCTCCCAGGGAAACCCAAAACCCCCTCGGGAACCCCAAAATCCTCCCAGGGAACCCAAAACCCCCTCGGGAACCCCAAAACCCCCTCAGGAACCCCAAAATCCTCGCAGGGAACCCCAAAATCCTCACAGGGAGCCCCAAAATCCTCCCAGGGAAACCCAAAACCCCCTCGGGACACCCAAAATCCCCCCTGGTGGCCCCCCAATGTCCCCAACATCCCCACTGTCCCCACTGTCCCCAATGTCCCCAATGTCCCCAATGTCCCTGATGCCCCCACTGTCCCCAATGTCCCCAATGTCCCCAACATCCCCAATGTCCCCAATGCCCCCGATGTCCCCAGTGTCCCCAATGCCCCCAATGTCCCCAATGCCCCCCGACGTCCCCAGTGTCCCCAATCCCCCCATTGTCCCCATTGTCCCCAATGTCCCCAGTGCTCAGCAAGGGCCAGGCTGTCACCAGCCAGTACCGGTTCCTGGCCAAGCGCAGTGTCCCCCCAATGTCCCCAATGTCCCCAACGTCCCCAACGTCCCCAACGTCCCCAATGTCCCCGATGTCCCTGACGCCCCCAATGTCCCCAACATCCCCAATGTCCCCAATGCCCCCCGAAGTCCCCAGTGTCCCCAATGTCCCCAACATCCTCAATGTCCCAAATGTCCCCAATGCCCCCCGACGTCCCCAATGTCCCCAATCCCCCCATTGTCCCCAATGTCCCCAGTGCTCAGCAAGGGCCAGGCTGTCACCAGCCAGTACCGGTTCCTGGCCAAGCGCGGGGGCTTCCTGTGGGCGCAGACCCAGGCCACCGTCATGGGCGGGGGGCGAGCGGCGCCCGAGGGCATCGTGTGCCTGCACTTCGTGCTCAGGTGGGGACATTTGGGGACATTGGGGACATTGGGGGGACATTGGTCACATGGCGTCCGAGGACATCATGTGCCTGCACTTCGTGCTCAGGTGGGGACATTTGGGGACACTGGGGACACTGGGGGCATTGGGGACATTGGGGACAACGGGGACACTTGGGGACATTGGGGATGTTGGGGACACTGGGGGCATTGGGGACATTGGGGGGACATTGGTCACATGGCGTCCGAGGGCATCGTGTGCCTGCACTTCGTGCTCAGGTGGGGACACTGGGGACATTTGGGGGATTGGGAACATTGGGGGGACACTGGGGGGGCACTGGGGACATTGGGCAGTTTAGGGACATTGGGGACATTGGGGACATTGGGGACAGCGGGGGGACATTGGGGATACTGGGGACATTGAGGGGTCATTGGTCACACAATCCCCAAGGGCATCGTGTGCCTGCACTTTGTGCTCAGGTGGGGACATTGGGGACACAGGGGGGATTGGGGACACAGGGGGGATTGGGGACATTGGGGACACTGGGGACGCTGGGGGGATTTGGGGGATTGGGAACACTTGGGGGATTGGGGACATTGGGGATATTGGGGACATTGGAGGGATTGGGGGATTGGGGACATTTGGGGACATTGAGGGTGTTTGGGACATTGGGGACTCTGGGGACATTGGGGACATTGGGGATTTGGGGGCATTGGGGACATTGGGAGTGTTGGGGACTTTGGGGGGATTGGTGGTGTTGGGGACATTGGGGACATTGCGGGGGTTTGGGACGTTGGGGACATTGGGGGGCACTGGAGGTGTTGGGGACATTGGGGACATCGAGGAGTCACAGGGGGCGTTGGGGAGGGGTCAAGGAGGGACCCTCAAATTCCCACCCAGGGACCCCCCCAAAGCCCCTTTGTGGGGGGTGACGACCCCCAAAATCCCACTCTGGGGGGATTGAGGACCCCCAGAATCCCCCCGGGACCCCCCAGACCCCTTTTTTGGGGGCTCCCCACCCCCCAATCCCTTTTTTTGGGGGGTGGTCTCCCCCCGACGCCCCCTCCCCAAATGCAGCCGCGTGGAGCAGCGCGGGCTCGTTCTGTCCCTGGAGCAAACGCAGCGCCGCGAATTGGGGAGGGGGCGGCGCCCCCCGGCCCCCGCCCCCAACCCGCCGGACACCGTGCTGGACCTGAGCCTGGGTGCGGACTGGGACGGACTGGGATAAACTGGGAGGGACTGGGACGGACTGGGAGGGACTGGGAGAGACTGGGAGGGACTGGGAGGGAATTGGGAGGGACTGGGAGGGAATTGGGATGGACTGGGATGGACTGGGACGGACTGGGAGGGACTGGGACAAACTGGGAGGGACTGGGAGGGAATTGGGATGGACTGGGATGGACTGGGATGGACTGGGATAAACTGGGAGGGACTGGGATGGACTGGGAGAGGGGTGGGGGGGACTGGGAGAGACTGGGAGCGACTGGGACAAACTGGGAGCAACTGGGAGGGAATTGGGATGGACTGGGAGTAACTGGGAGAGACTGGGAGTGATTGGGACAAACTGGGAGGGACTGGGAGCGACTGGGAGGGACTGTGAGGGACTGGGACAAACTGGGAGGGACTGGGATGAACTGGGAGTGACTGGGAGGGAACTGGGGGGCACTAGGGGGGACTGGGAGAGGGGTGGGGGGGGCAGAGTTTGGGGGATCTGGGAGGGGTCCCAGGGGTCCTGGGGGGACCCCGGGTGGTTTTTGGGGTCTCGGAATAATTTGGGGCGTTTTTCGGGGGTCTCACCCCATGTTCCCTCTCCAGACCTGGGGGTCCCGGGGGTCCTGGGGTGGGTTCGGGATTTTTTGGATGATTGATCCCGGGGTGCTTTTTCTGGGCTTTTTTTAGGATAATTTTGGGGTTTTTTGGGGTTTTTAGGATAATTTGGGGATATTTCCGGGGGTCTCACCCTCATTTCACCCCCACACCTGGGGATCCCGGGGGTCTCGGGGGTCCTGGGGTGGATTTGGGATTTTTTGGGGTTTGTTTTGGGTTCTGATTTGGGGGTTTTGGGGCCATTATGGGATCATTTTTGGGGGATTTTTTGGGGGGGTTCTGAGTTGATTTTGGGGTTGGTTTTGTGTTCTGATTTTGGGTTTTTTTTGGGGGGGTCTTGGGGTGGATTTAGAGTTATTTTCCGGGGGGTCTCACCCCGTTTCCTCCCCCCAGATTTGGGGGTCCCGGGGGTCTCGGGGCTCCTGGGGTGGATTTGGGATTTTTTGGGGTTCTGATTTTGGGGTTTTGGGGCCATTATGGGATCATTTTTGGGGGGGTTCTGGGTTGATTTTGGGGTTGTTTTTGTGTTCTGATTTTGGGGTTTTTTTTGGGGGGGTCTTGGGGTGGATTTAGGGTTGTTTTCCGGGGGGTCTCACCCCATTTCCTCCCCCCAGATTTGGGGGTCCCGGGGGTCCCGGGGCTCCTGGCCTTCGTGCGCCCGTCCCACGTGCCCGAGGCCGCCCTGCAGAGGGACCCCCGGCGCTTCTGCTCCCCCGAGCTCGTCCGGCTCCTCGCCCCCATCTTCGACCCCCCCCCGGCGACCCCCGCCCCCCAACGCCGCCCCCGCAGCCCCTCCCCGGTCAGTGGGGCCCAAATTTGGGGGGGTTTTGGGTTTTTTTTTGGCTTTTTTTGGGGTTTTAGGGGGATTTTTGTTTGGTTTTTTTTTTTTTTTTTTTTTTTAATGGGGTTTTGGAGTTGTTTGGGACGGGCGTTTGGGGGTCTGGGGGGTTTTTGGGGGTCTGGGGGGTTTTTTGGTGGTCCTGGGGGAGTCTTGGGATTGTTTGGCGGGGAATTTTGGGGGGGGTCTGGGGGGTTTTATGGGGTTTTGGAGTTGTTTGGTGGGGGGTCTTTGGGGTCTGGGGGCTTTTTGGGGCGTTCTGGGGGGGATTTTGGGGGTCTTGGGATTTTTTGGGAGGGGTCTTTGGTGTCTGGGGGGGTTTTGGGGTGGGTCTTGGGGGGTTTTATGGGGTTTTGGAGTTGTTTGGTGGGGGGTCTTTGGGGTCTGGGGGCTTTTTGGGGCGTTCTGGGGGGGATTTTGGGGGTCTTGGGATTTTTTGGGAGGGGTCTTTGGTGTCTGGGGGGTTTTTGGGGGGGGTTTATGGGGTTTTGGAGTTGTTGGGGGGGTCTTTGGGGTCTGGGGCTTTTTGGGGGGTTCTGGGGGGGGTTTTGGGGGTCTTGGGATTTTTTGGGAGGGGTCTTTGGTGTCTGGGGGGTTTTTGGGGGGGTTTTTGGGGGGGTTTATGGGGTTTTGGAGTTGTTGGGGGGGTCTTTGGGGTCTGGGGGCTTCTGGGGGGGTTTTGGGGGAGTCTTTGGGGGTCTTGGGATTTTTTGGGAGGGGTCTTTGGTGTCTGGGGGGTTTTTGGGGTGGTTTTATGGGGTTTTGGAGTTGCTGGGGGGGGTCTTTGGGGTCTGGGTGGTTTTTGGGGTCAGGGGTATTTTTTTGGGGGGGGATTTTGGTGGTTTTTTGCGGGGATCTTTGAGGTCTCGGGGGTTTTTGGGGGGTTCTGGGGGGGTCTTTGGGGTCTGGGGGGTCTCTGGGGGGTTTTTGGGGTGTCCTGGGGGGGGGTCTTGGGATTATTTGGGGGAGTTTTGGGGGGATTATGGGGTTTTGGAGTGCTTTGAGGGAGGGTTTTGGGGTCTGGGGGTTTTTGGGGGTTCTGGGGGGGTCCCGGGATTTTTTTGGGGGGAGGGTCTTTGTGGGGGGATCGTGGGGGTTTTATGGGATTTTGGGGTTGTTTGGGCAGGGGGCTTTTGGGGTCTGGGGCTGTTTTGGGGTCAAGGGGATTTTTTTGAATTTTGGGGTTTTTTTGAGGGGTTTTATGGGGTTTTGGAGTTGTTGGGGGGGGGGGTTTGGGGTCTTGGGATTTTTTTTTGTTGGGGGGGAATCTTTGGGTTCTGGGGTTTTTTTTGGGGGGGGGGGTCTGCGGTTTTTTGTTTTTTTTTTTTTTGGTCCCGAGGGGCTCTAGGATGGTTTTTTGGGTCAGGGGGGGATCTGGGGTTTTTTTGGGGGGGTCTGGGGGTCGGTGGCTGTGCCCCCCCAGCCCCCATGCGCTGCTGCAGGTACAGAAGATTTTTGGGGGGAGCCGCGGCCCCGGAACCACCGTGCAGGTAAAGGTGGGGGGACACTCGTGGGACCCCAAATCCCAATGGGGGGGGACCCCAAATCCCGACCCCATAAATGGGAAAGGGACCCCAAATCCCGACCCCAAATCCCAGCCCACAAATGGGAGGGGTCCCCACATCCTGACCCCAAATCCCAAACCCCAAATCCTGACCCCAAACCCCAGCCCATAAATGGGAGGGGTCCCCAAATGTTGACCCCATAAATGGGAGGGGTCCCCACATCCTGACCCCAAATCCCAAACCCCAAATCCCGACCCCAAATCCCAGCCCACAAATGGGAGGGGTCCCCAAATCCTGACCCCAAATCCCAAACCCCAAATCCCGACCCCAAATCCTGACCCCATGAATGGGAAAGGGACCCCAAATCCCGACCCCAAATCCCAGCCCGTAAATGGGAGGAGACCCCAAACGTGACCCCAGACCCCAAATGAGACCCCAAACCCCAAATGTGACCCCAGACCCCAAACCCCACCCCATAAATGTGACCCCAGACCCCAAACGTGACCCCAAACCCCAAACCCCTGACCCCATAAATGAGACCCCAGACCCCAAATGAGACCCCAGACCCCCCCGCACCCCGTTGTTTTCGCAGCCCCCCGCCCTGGACCTGGCCATGCTGGCCCCCTACATCCCCATGGATGGCGATTTCCAGCTGGGCGGGGCCGAGCCGCAGAGGGGGCGGGGCCTGCGCCGCCCGGGCCCCGCCCACAAGGCCGAGGCCCCGCCCCCGAGGCGACCCCGCGCCCGCAGCTTCCCCGGGCGAGGCCCCGCCCCCTCCCGGCCTGGCCACGCCCTCCCGCGATGGGGCAGCGACCCCGCCCTCGGCCACGCCCCGAGGTCACGCCCTGCTAGGAAGAGGTGGGTGGGGCTTGGGGGAATTAATGAGGGGCGTGGCTTGGTTGTGGTCGGGTGTGTGGGCGTGGCCTGTTATGGTGTGCTTATGGGCGTGGCTTTCAAAGGGGGTGTGGCTTGAAAGGGGTAAAACCTTTTTTCGGTGATGTGGGGGTGTGGTTTGGGAAGGGCGTGGCTGTAGGCGTGGCTATGGGGTTGTGGGCGTGGCTATGGAGGATGTGGGTGTGGCCACCAGGTTGTGCCCATGGCCTGAGAGGGTGTGGCAATGAAGGCGCGGCTGTGGGCGTGGCTATTACATTGTGGGCGTGGTCACAGCTTTGTGACCGGTTTTATAACCTTGTGGGCGTGGCCAGGGATGTGTGGGTGTGGCTATGGCTTGTGGGCACGGCTTTGGAGGGTGTGGGTGTGGCTTGGGAGGGTGTGGCAATGAAGGCGTGGCTGTGGGCCTGGCCGTGTGGTTATGGGCATGGCTACAGGGCAGTGGGCGTGTCTATACAGTGTGGGCGTGGCCTTGGGTGTTATAAGTAGTGCTACAGGCTGGTGTTGTGGGCGTGTCCATGGGGTTGTGGGCGTGGCTATGGGCTATGTATGTGTCAGTGGGCGTGGCCTGTTTGGGTGTGTCGGTGGGCGTGGCCAGTGTGGTTTTCGCTCTGTGCGTGGCCTGGGAGGTTGTGACTGTGGGCGGGGCATGTGTGGGTGTGTCAATGGGTGTGGCCTGTGTGGGTGTGGTCGTGGGCGTGGCCTGTGTGGTGTGGGCGTGGCCTGACGCGTTCCCCAGGCCGTGGGAGCCGAGCGCGGAGGATCCCCCCGGGGCCCCCCTGAAACGGGCGGAGCTGGACCCACAACTGCTGGTACGGAAATGTGGGGAGGGGACAGGGGGGACACTGGGGACATTGGGGGGATTGGGGACACTGGGGACATTGGAGGGGATTGGGGGGATTGGGGACACTGGGGGACATTGGGGGCATTGAGGGGATTGGGAGGATTGGGGACATTGGGGACATTGGGGACATTGGGGACATTGGGGACATTACGGAACAGGGGAGATATTGGGGATTGGGGGACATTGGGGCATTGGGGACATTGGGGACATTGGGGTAGATGTGGGGACATTGGGGACACTGGGGACATTATGGGGACATTGGGGACACTGGGGACATTGGGGGGACATTGGGGACACTGGGGATATTGGAGACATTGGGGACATTGGGAACATTAAAGGGATTGGGGACATTGGGGACATTGGGGGATGTTTGGGACATTGGGGGGACATCCATGGGGACATTGGGGACAGTGGGGACATTGGGGATGACATAGGGGGGGACATTGGGGGGACATTGGGGGGATATTGAGGGGACATTGGGGACATTGGTGACATTGGGAGACACTGGGGACATTTGGGGGCGTTGGGGACATTGGGGGGATTGGGGACATTGGGGACATTGGGGGGATTGGGGGGGACATTTGGGACACTGGGGGGACACTGGGGGGGACACTGGGAAGGGATGGGGAGGTGACACAAAGAGGTGACACGGGGAGGTGACACAGGGACACGCCATGGGGGGGTCAAGGGGGTGGCACCATGTCCTGTCCCCTTCTGTCACCTTTGTCCCCCCCGTGTCCCCCCCACCCCTCCAGGGGCTGCTGCTGAGTGGGGACCCCCCAGGACTGAGCCTGGGCCAGGAGCAGCCCCTGGGTGAGGGGGGACACCCCAAAAATGGGGGAGGGGGGGGCACACCCCAAAAATCGCGGGAGACCCCAAAAGGGGTGGGAGACAACCCAGAAATGGGAGGGGACCCTAAAAATGAGGGGGGACCCCAAAAATGGGGGGGGGCGGGAACACACCACAAAAATGGGGGGCACCCTAAAAATGGGGGGGGGACACCAAAAATAGGGGGAGGGGGGGGACACCCCAAAATGGGGTGGGGCAACCCTAAAAATGGGGAGGGGGGGGGCACAAATTGGGGTGACCCTAAAAGGGGGGGGGACAACCCAGAAATGGAAGGGGGGACCCTAAAAATGAGGGGGACACAAAAAATGGGGGGAAAAAAAAATGGGGGGGGGAAACCTCAAAAATGGGGGGGGAGACCCTAGAAATGGGAGGGGGGAGACCACAAAACTGGGAGGACCCCAAAAACGGGGGGGACACCCCTAAAAATGGGGGGAGACCCTAAAAATTGGGGGGGACACCAAAAATGGGGGGGAAGGCCCCAAAAATGGGGGGGACCCCAATAATGAGTGGGTCCCAAAATTTGGGGGTGGGGTGGTGTTTAAACCAAAAATGGGGGGGGGGGGGTCCCAAAAAGGGCCCAAAATTTTATTTTGGGGGGGGGGGGAAGAAACCTGGGGGGGACCCCAAAATTTGGGGAGGGCGTTGTTGGGTCCCCGAATTTTTTTTTGGGGGGGGGGTGGTTGAGGACACCCCAAAATTGGGGTGGGGGGCAAAAATAGGAATCCCCCAATAACGAGGGGAGGGGGGGGGAGCCCCAAATTTAGGGGACCCCCCCCCAAAATGGGTATTTGGGGTGGGGGGGGGGACACCCCAATAATTCCTGTTCCCCCCCCCCCCCAGTGCTGCTGGCCGATGGTCTGACCCTGCCCGGGACCCCCCAAAACCCCCAGGGGAGGGGTCCCTGAGGGGGGGGGGGGGACCCCCAAAAAACCAGCAAGGACCCCCCCACACACACCCCCCCACACCCCCTCCCCGCTTTGAGACCCCAAAATTGGGGCGACCCCTCCCCAAAATTCACAGTTTTGGGGGGGCTGCACCAAAAGCCATCGCCTGAACCCCCCCACCCCAAAAAAAAGACCCCCAAATCCCCCCCTGCCCCCATTTTTCCCCAAATCCTCCCCTCAGGGACCCCTCCCCAATTTATGATCCCTCCCGAATTTCCAGTTTTGGGGACCCCTCACTCCTAATTTGGTGCTTTAGGGGGCCTGACACCCCCAATTTGGTGCTGGGGGGTCCCACCCCCCAATTTGGGGCTCTCACCCCCCAAATTTGGTGCTTTGGGGGGGTCCAGACCCCCAGTTTGGTGCTGGGGGGGTCCTGACCCCCCCCAGTTTGGGGGTCCCAACCCCCCAAATTTGGTGCTGGGCTGAAATCGCCCCCTTTTTTTGGGGAGGGGGGAGGCTTTGTGTCTCCTCCCACCCCCTCCCCAAACCCGGGACCACCCCTCCCCAAAATCCCCCCAAAATCCTCTCCAAGACCCCCTGGGACCCCCAAAACCCCCTCAGGAGCCCCCTGGAACCCCCTAGAACACCCCAAAAATGCCCCCGAGCCCCCTGGGACCCCCCAAATTCCACCAAGACCCCCCCCCCCCAAGACCCCCTCAATCCCCCCCCAAATTCCCCCCAAGTCCCCCAAAACCCCCTCAGGAGTCCCCTGGAACCCCCAAATTCCCCCCCAAATTCCCTCCCAGGACCCTCTAAACCCCCTCAGGAACCTCCTTGGGACCCCCAAATTCCCCCGAGACCCCCAAAATCCCCCCAAAACCCCCTCAGGAGCTTCCTGGAGACCCCCAAGACCCCCCCCTGGAGACCCCAAAGACCACCCCAAAAGGCCCTCAGGACCCCTCTTGGGGGACTCCCGAGACCCCCAAGACCCCCCCCCCCAAAAAAGTCCCAAAGCCTCCCCAAAACCCCTTGTGGGACCCCCAAGACCCCCATGGAACCCCGAAAACCCCCTCAAAACCCCCCCTGGGACCCCCAAAACTCCCTCAAAACCCCCAAGACCTCCCCATAGACCCCAAAGACCCCCCCCAAAATCCCACAAAATCCCCCCTGAGGCCCCCCCCCCCCCCAGGATCCCCCAGACCCCTCCCCAATTTCCCCCCCCCCCCCGGAGCCGCTGGACCCACACGCACACCCCCCCCCCCCCCAACGCCGCCTCCCCTCCCCCACCCCGGAGCTTTGGGGGGGGAGGGGTCCCTGTACGACCCCTCCCCCCCCCCTCCCCCCCCCCCCCGGCTGTCCCCTCCCCCACATAAAGCGCTCTGAAAGCAGCGAGGGTGAGGCCGTGATTGGGGACACTGGGGACACTGGGGGCATTGGGGGGACACTGGGGACATTGGGGGGACATTGGGGACACTGGGGGGACATTGGGGACACTGGGGGGATTTGGGGGCATTGGGGGGACATTGGGGGGATTGGGGGGACACTGGGGACATTGAGGGGATTTGGGGACATTGGGGGTATAGGGGACATTGGGGACATTTGGGACATTGGGGGGACATTGGGGACATTGGGGACAATGGGGGGATTGGGGACATTGGGGGGATTTGGGGACATTGGGGGTATAGGGGACAATGGGGACATTTGGGGCATTTGGGACATTGGGGGGATTTGGGGACATTGGGGGGATTGGGGACATTGGGGGATTGGGGACATTTGGGGGGACAATGGGGACATTGGGGGTATAGGGGACGTTGGGGGCATTTGGGGCACTGGGGACATTGGGGACATTGAGGGTATTGTGGACATCGGGGACACTGGGGGGATTGGGGACATTGGGGGACACTGGGGGCGTTTGGGAGGGTTGGGGACATTGGGGGGATTTGGGACATTTGGGGACATTGGGGACATTGGAGGATTGGGGACACTGGGGACATTTGGGGTGATTTTGGGGACATTGGGGACACTTGCTGGGATTTGGGACATTGGGGACATCAGTGACATGGGGGGACATTGGGGACATTTGGGGACATTGGGGGGGACATTGGGCAGGGCCCTGGGGACACTTGGGGACACTTGAGGACACTGGGAGTGATGGGGACACGGGGGACAGGGAGAGTGATGGGGAAACTTGGGGACACCTGGGGACCCCTGAGGACACCTGGGGACACCTGGGGGACACCTGGGGACACCTGGGGACACTGGGGACACGGGAAGTAATGGGGACACCTGGGCACCTCTGAGGACACCTGGGGACACCTGGTGACATTTGGAGACACCTGGGGACACTGGGGACACGGGAAGTAATGGGGACACCTGGGCACCTCTGAGGACACCTGGGGACACCTGGTGACATTTGGAGACACCTGGGGACCCTCGGGGACACTTGGGGACACCTGGGGACATTGGGGACACGGGAAGTGATGGGGACACAAGGGGACAGGAGGGTGATGGGGACACCTGGCAGGGCCCAGGGGACACCTGGGGACCCCTGGGGACACCTGGGGACCTCTGGTGACCCTTGGGGACATTGAGGACCCTCGGGGACCCCGCGATCCCCGCTCGCTCCTCTGCCCCCCCCGGTTTACGACACTTCTCCCCCCTGCCACCGCGGCTTTGCGACAGCGGCGCTTGGCGGCCGCGCCCGGCGGCGGCGGCGGCGCTTTCCGGCCCGGCCATGGCGGAGACAGAGCGGGCGGGGAGCGGCGACGGCGCCGGCCCTGGGCGGCCCCCGAGCTCCGCCGAGCTCGAACGGGCCGAGGAGCTCAAGGCCCAAGCCAACGAGTTCTTCAAAGGTACCGGCGGGGAACGGGGGGTACCGGGGAGCGAACCGCGGCGGGGAACGGCGGGGAACGGGGGGTGCCAGATAGGGAGCCAAGGGGGAGAATGGGGGCTGCCAGATAGGGAGCCACTGAGGGCAGTGCGGGGTAACGGGGCTGCCAGATAGGGAGCCATTGGGGATAATGGGGGCTGCCAGATAGGGAGCTGCGGCGGTTAACGGGGATTAACGGGGGATAACGGGTCTGCGAGACTGGGAGCCGCAGCGGTTAACGGGGGGTAACGGGAGGTGCCAGATAGGGAGCCAGAGAGGTTAATGTGGGGTGCCAGATAGGGAGCCATTGGGAGTAACGGGAGCTGCCAGATAAGGAGCCATGGGGGGTAACGGGAGCTGCCAGATTGGGAGCCATGGGGGGTAATGGGGGCTGCCAGATTGGGAGCCATGGGGGGTAACGGGGGGCAATGGGGGCTGCCAGATTGGGAGCCATAGGGGAGAGTGGGGGCTGCCAGATTGGGATCCATAGGGGATCTATAGGGGCTGCCGGATTGGGATCTATGGGGGACAGTGGAGGCTGCCAGATTGGGATCTATAGGGGAGCTATAGGGGCTGCCAGATTTGGATCTATAGGGGACAGTGGAGGCTGCCAGATTGGGATCTATAGGGGAGCTATAGGGGCTGCCAGATTTGGATCTATAGGGGACAGTGGAGGCTGCCAGATTGGGATCTATAGGGGACAGTGGAGGCTGCCAGATTGGGATCTATAGGGGAGCTATAGGGGCTGCCAGATTGGGATCTATAGGGGACAGTGGAGGCTGCCAGATTGGGATCTATAGGGGAGCTATAGGGGCTGCCAGATTGGGATCTATGGGGGAGCTATAGGGGCTGCCAGATTGGGAGCTATAGGGGCTGCCAGATTGGGATCTATGGGGGAGCTATAGGGGCTGCCAGATTGGGATCTATAGGGGACAGTGGGGTCACTCCTGACCTTTGAGGTCTGGTCACTCCCAGCCCTTGGGCTCTGGTCACTCCCACCCTTTGTGCTTCAGCCACTTGTCTCTTTTTGCACATGACCACCCCCAGCCTTTGAGACCTTGTGCCCTGGCCTCTCCCACCCTTTGAGATCTGGTCACTCCTGACCTTTGGGATCTGGCCACTCCCACCCTTTGTCACCTGGTCACCCCCAGCCTTTGGTGTGTGGTCACTCCTGGCCTTTGGGGTCTGGCCACTCCCACCCTTTGGGATCTGGTCACTGCTTACCTTTGTGCTCCAGCCACTCCTGGCCTTTGGGTTCTGGTCACTTCTTACCATTGGGACCTGGTCACTCCTGACCTTTGGGTTCTGGTCACTCCTTGCCTTTGGGCTCTGGCCACCCTCAGCCTTTGCGACCTGGTCACTCCTGATCTTTGTGCTCCAACCGCCCTCAACCTTTGGGACCTGGTCACTCCTGACCTTTGGGTTCTGGTCACTCCCACCCTTTGGGACCTGGTCACTCCTCACCTTTGAGTTCCAACCACCCCTCACCTTGACCCCCTGCCCACCCTCACCCTTTGGGACCTGGTCACTCCTGGCCTTTGGGACCTGGTCACTCCTGGCCTTTGTGCTCCGGCCACTTGTCCCTTTGGGCACATGACCACTGGCCATTCGCAGCCTTTGGGACCTGGTCACTCCCACCCTTTGAGACCTGGTCACTTCTTAGCTTTGGGACCTGCTCACCCCCAACCTTTGTGCTCCAACCACCCTCACCCTTTGGGCTCTGGCCACCCCTCACCTTTGGGACCTGGTCACTCCCACCCTTCGGGATGTGGTCACCCTCAAACTTTGGGACCTGGTCACTCTCAACTTTTAGGTTCTGGTCAACCCCCACTTTGAGACCTGGACACTCCTTACCTTTGGGACCTGGTCACTCCTGGCCTTTGGGCTCCAGCCACCCCCGGCCTTTGTGCTCTGGTCACTCCCACCCTTTGCTGTCTGGCCATTCCTGGCCTCTGGGGTCTGGTCACTCCCGGCCTTTGGGACCTGGTCACTCCCAGCCTTTGAGCTCCAACCACCCTCACCGTTCGGGACCTGGTCACTCCCAACCTTTGGATTCCTGCCACCCACATCCTTTGAGATCTGGTCACTCCCACCCTTTGAGACCTGGTCACTCCTTAGCTTTGGGACCTGGTCACTCCCGACCTTTGGCCTCCGGCCACTCGTCCCTTTTGCCCCCTGTCCCCCTGACCGCCCCCCGTGTGTGTGTGTGTGTGTGTGTGTGTGTGTGCGCAGGCAAGGACTACGAGAGCGCGGTGCGCCTGTACAGCAGCGCCATCGAGCTGAACCCGTCCAACGCCATCTACTATGGCAACCGCAGCCTGGCGTACCTGCGCACCGAGTGCTACGGCTACGCCCTGGCCGACGCCACGCGCGCCCTGCAGCTCGACAGCAAGTACGTCAAGGGCTACTACAGGAGAGCGGCCAGCAACATGGCCCTGGGCAAGTTCAAGGCCGCCCTCAGGGACTACGAGATGGTGAGAGACAGGGAAGGGTCAGTGTGTCTGTCCTGGGGTCACTCAGTCTGTCCTGGGGTCAGGGGAGGGGTCAGTGTGTCTGTCCTGGGGTCAGTGTGTCCGTCCTGGAGTCAGTGTGTCCGTCCTGGGGTCAGTGTGTCTGTCCTGGGGTCAGGGGAGGGGTCAGTGTGTCCGTCCTGGGGTCAGTGTGTCCGTCCTGGGGGTACACGGCCAGTAACATGGCCCTGGGCAAGTTCAAGGCCGCCCTCAGGGACTACGAGATGGTGAGAGACGGGGAAGGGTCAGTGTGTCCATCATGGGGTCAGTGTGTCCGTCCTGGGGTCAGTGTGTCTGTGCTGGGGTCAGGGGAGGGGTCAGTGTGTCCATCCTGGGGGTACACGGCCAGCAACATGGCCCTGGGCAAGTTCAAGGCCGCCCTCAGGGACTACGAGATGGTGAGAGACGGGGAAGGGTCAGTGTGTCCATCATGGGGTCAGTGTGTCCGTCCTTGGGTCAGTGTGTCCGTCCTGGGGTCACTGTGTCCGTCCTTGGGTCAGTGTGTCCATCATGGGGTCAGTGTGTCCGTCCTGGGGTCAGTGTGTCCGTCCTGGGGTCAGTGTCTGTGTCCTGAGGTCAGGGTGTCCATCCTGGGGTCAGTGTGTCCCCATCTGTCCCCACGCCCTCAGGCCATGTCCCCACTGTCCCCGCACCCTGAGGGACTGTCCCTAAACCCTCAAGCCCTGTCCCTGGGCTGTCCCCAGCTGTCCCCCCACTCTGAGGGGCTGTCCCCATGCCCTCAGGCCGTGTCCCCACTGTCCCCAGGCTGTCGCTGGCTGTCCCCGCACCCCGAGGGGCTGTCCCCAGGCTGTCCCCACTCTCCAAGGGACTGTCCCCACGCCGTCCCCACGCTGTCCCCGGCGTGTCCCCGCAGGTGGTGAAGGTCAGGCCCAACGACAAGGACGCCAAGCTCAAGTACCAGGAGTGTCACCGCATCGTCAAGCAGAAAGCGTTCGAGAGAGCCATCGCCAGCGACGAGCACAAGCGCTCCGTGGTGGACTCGCTCGACATCGAGAGCATGAGTGAGACCCCACAACGGGCTGGGGAGGGGTCCTGGGGGGCTCTGGGGTCATTTTGGGGGGCTCAGGCTTCATTTTGGGGGACTCTGGGTTCGTTTTGGGGGGCTCAGGGGGGTCCTTGGGGGGCCATGGCCAGCGACGAGCGCAAGCGCTCCGTGGTGGACTCGCTCGACATCGAGAGCATGAGTGAGACCCCACAATGGGACTGGGGGGTCCTGGGGGGCTCAGGAGGAGCTCAGGGGTCATTTTGGGGGGCTCTGGGGTCATTTTGGGGGGCTCAAGGGGGTCACTTTGGGGGCCATGGCCACCGACAAGCACAAGCGCTCCGTGGTGGACTCGCTCGACATCGAGAGCATGAGTGAGACCCCACAACGGGCTGGGGAGGGGTCCTGGGGTCACTTTGGGGGGCTCAGGGAGAGCCTGGAGGGGTCAAGACTCATTTTAGGGGGCTCAGGAGTAATTTTGGGGCTCTCAGGGGTCACTTGGAGGGGCTTAGGGGTCACTTTGGGGGTCCGAGGGTCATTTTGGGAGGCTCAGGGGTCACTTTGGCGGGCTCAGGGGGAACCTGGAGGGGCTCAGGAGGGGCTCAGGGGTCATTTTGGGGGGCTCAGGGGGTCACTTGAGGGGCTGAAGAATCGTTTTGGGGGGCTCAGGGGGAACCTGAGGGTCTCTGGGAGGATTTTGGGGTCCCCTGAGGGTGTCTGGAAGGGTTGTAGGGTCCCCATGAACATCTGGGGGTCCCCTGAGGGTCTCTGGGATGGTTTTGGGGTCCCCTGAGGGTTCCTTGAGGTCTCTGGGATGGTTTTGGTGTCCCCCTCAGTGTCCCCTGAGCCTCTCGAGGTGCCCACCTGAGCTTTTGTCCCCTCTGGAATTCTCAGAGTCCCCACCACGAGGGTCCCCAGCACCCCCTGACCCTGTCCCAATGCTGTCACGCCATTGTCACCCCATTGTCACCCCACAGCCATCGAGGACGAGTACAGCGGCCCCAAACTCGAGGACGGCAAGGTCACCTTGGCCTTCATGAAGGACCTGATGCAATGGTACAAGGACCAGAAGAAACTCCACAGGAAATGTGCCTACCAGGTACCCCAAAACCCCCCAGAATCCCCCCGAAACCCCCCCAGAATGTCCCCCCCTGCTGTCCCCACACGTCCCCACCCCGCAGATCCTGGTGCAGGTGAAGGAGGTGCTGGCCAAGCTGCCCACCCTGGTGGAGACCACGTTGAAGGAGGTGGGTTCTGCTGCCCGTGGGGGTGTCCCCGGGATTGTCCCCAGGTGTGCCAGCACGGTGACATCGGTGTCCCCTGGCAGACAGAGAAGGTGACAGTGTGCGGTGACACCCACGGGCAGTTCTACGACCTGCTCAACATCTTCGAGCTCAACGGGCTCCCCTCCGAGGCCAACCCTTACGTATCCACACCCTGAGGGTCCCCATGGGGGTGGCACAGGGCTGGGGGGACACTGGGGACACCCGTGGGAGGTGGCATTGTCCTCAGCTGGTGACAGATTTTCAACGGCGACTTCGTGGACCGCGGCTCCTTCTCGGTCGAGGTCATCCTGACGCTCTTTGGCTTCAAGCTGCTCTACCCTGACCACTTCCACCTGCTCCGAGGTACTGCCAGGGCCTGGGGGGCGAGGTCTGGGCCCCCCTGGCTGGCTCTGGGGGGTGTGATGTCCCCCTGTTGTCCCCAGTTGTCCCTAATGGATCACTATTTGGCAGCGCCCGTTGTACGTAATGGGTCACTTTTTGGCAGGTGTTGTAAATTGGGAGTTTTTGTGACTGTTCTGTCCTTGTCCCCTTGGGGTTGGGGACATCCCTGTCCCTTGGGGGTGTCTCTGTCCCCTTGGGGTTGGTGCCATCCCTGTCATTTTGGGACTGGTGCCATCCCTGTCCCATTGAGGTTGGTGCCATCCCTGTCATTTTGCTGCTGCTCTGAGGTACTGCCAGGGCCTGGGGGGCGAGGCCTGGGCCCCCCCTGGCTGCCTCTGGGTGGGTCATGTCCCCACAGATGTCACCTGTTGTCCCCACTTGTCCCCAGTTGTCCCTAATGGATCACTATTTGGCATTGCCCGTTGTACTCTACAGATCACTTTTTGGCAGACCTTGTAAATTAAGAGTTTTTGTCACTGTCCCATCTCTGTCCCTTTGTGGTTGGGGACATTCCTGTCCCTTGGAGATGTTCCTGTCCCCTTGAGGTTGGTGGCATCCCTGTCCCTTGGGATTGGGGCATCTCTGTCCCTTGGTATTGGTGCCATCCCTGTCCCTCTGGGGTTGGTGCCATACCTGTCCCTTTGGGTTTGGGGCATCTCTGTCCCTTGGGGTTGGTGCCATCCCTGTCCCCTTGGTGTTGGGGACATCCCTGTCATTTTGGGGTTGGTGCCATTCCTGTCCCTTGGTGCCATCCCTGTCCCCAACCCCAGGACCAGCTCATGGTGCCACATCATGGCGTTGTGTCCCCTCTGTCCCATTGTCGTGTCCACCCTGTGTCCCCTGCGGGGTGCAGGACCCTGTCCTGTGTCACAGGGCCACATCCCCTGTCCCCAACCCTTGTCCCCTGTCCCTCCTGGGGCCATTCCCTGTCCCATGTCCCCCATCCCATATCCCTGGGGGTGTCCCACTCTGGACTCTGGGGGTTTTGTCCCCAACCCCAGGCAGTGTCCCCAGCCCCAGGCGGTGTCCCCAGCCCCAGGCGGTGTCCCCAGGGGTGGCAGTTGTCCCCGTGTCCCCTCAGGGAACCACGAGACGGACAACATGAACCAGATCTACGGCTTTGAGGGCGAGGTGAAGGCCAAGTACACGGCGCAGATGTTTGCGCTCTTCAGCGAGGTCTTCGAGTGGCTGCCCCTGGCCCAGTGCATCAACGGCAAAGTGCTGGTGAGGGGACACCGAGGGGACATTGTCACACGGGCTCACTATCTGGCAGCTGTCATTTACAGTAATGGATCCCAATTTGGCAGCCTTTTTTCGGCTCGCTATCTGGCAGCTGTCATTTGCAGTAATGGCTCCCTATTTGTCACACCGTAGTGACTCACTGTCTGGCAGCCCCGTTGATTTTAATGGATCCCAATTTTGCAGCCCTTATGGCTCACTATCTGGCAGCTGTCATTCGCAGTCATGGATCTTTATTTGGCATCCTTTTTGGCTCACTCTCTGGCAGCCCCGTTGATTTTAATAGATCCCAATTTGGCATCCCGTTTGGCTCACTATCTTGCAGCTGTCATGCCCCGTTGATTTTAATGGATCCCAATTTTGCAGCTGTTATGGCTCACTATCTCGCAACCCCGTTGATTTAATGGATCCAAATTTGGTAGCAAAGCTCACTCTCTGGCAGCCCCGTTGCTTTTAAGAGATCCCAATTTGGCAGCCCATGTGGCTCACTATCTCGCAGCTGTCATGCCCTGTTGATTTTAATGGCTCCCAATTTGGCAGTCCCGTTGATTTCAGTAGATCCCAATTTAGCCGCCCCTTTGGCTCACTATCTGGCAGCCTTGTTGATTTGAATGGATCCCAATTTAGCAGTCGGTGTGGCTCACTATCTCGCAGCTGTCATACCCCGTTGATTTTAATGGCTCCCAATTTTGCAGCCGTTTTGGCTCACTCTCTCGCAGCCCCGTTGATTTTAGTGGATCCAAATTTGGTAGCGTAGCTCGCTCTCTGGCAACCCTGTTGATTTTAGTGGATCCCAATTTGGCAGCACCCTGGGCCCACTATCTTGCAGCCACGTTGATTTGGATAGATCCCAATTTGGCAGCCCTTTTGGCTCACTATGTGGCAGCGCCCATTGGAAGGAATAGATCCGAATTTGGCAGCTCTTCTGGCTCACTATCTGGCAGCCCCATTGATTTTAACAGATCCCTTTTTGGCAGCCCCCTCAAAATGGGGACCCCCCCCGACCCCGTCCCTGTCCCCTCGGGGTCAGGGTGACCCTGCTGTTCCCCTGCTGTCCCCAATGTCCCCACGGCGTGTCCCCCCCAGATCATGCACGGGGGGCTCTTCAGCGAGGACGGGGTGACCCTCGATGACATCCGCAAGATCGAGCGCAACCGGCAGCCCCCAGACTCAGGTGGGACAGGGACCCCCGACCCTCCCCCCCGGGATGTCCCCAAGGTGTCCCCAAGGCTGAGCTGTGACCCCCCCCACCCTGTGTCCCCCCCTCCAGGGCCGATGTGTGACCTGCTCTGGTCTGACCCCCAGCCCCAGGTGAGCTGTGACCCCCTCCCCGGGATGTCCCCAAGGTGTCCCCATGTCCTGGGGGTGTCCCTGTGTCCTGGGAATGTCCCCTGCCCTGTCCCAATGTCCTGAGGGTGTCCCCGAGGTCCTGGGGCTGTCCCCATGTCCTGGGGGTGTCCCCTGATGTGTCCCCGCTGTCCCCTGGGTGTGTCCCCAATGTCCTCACGGTGACCCCAGTGTCCCCAATGCCCCCAATGTCCCCACTGTCCCCACTGTCCCTGATGTCCCCACTGTCCCCGATGTCCCCAATGTCCCCAATCCCCCCAATGCCCCCAATGCCCCCAACGCCCCCAATGCCCCCAATGTCCCCAATCCCCCCAATGTCCCCAATGTCCCCAACGCCCCCAATGCCCCCAATGTCCCTGATTCCCCCAACACCCCCAATGCCCCCGATGTCCCCAATGTCCCCCATGTCCCCAGAACGGCCGGTCGGTCAGCAAGCGGGGCGTCAGCTGCCAGTTTGGCCCCGATGTCACCAAGCGCTTCCTGGAGCGGAACCGCCTGGAGCTCATCATCCGCAGCCACGAGGTCAAGCCCGAGGGCTACGAGGTGGCGCACGATGGCCGCTGTGTCACCGTCTTCTCCGCCCCCAACTACTGGTGAGGGACACCTTGGGGACATTGGGGACATTGGGGTGATTGGGGACACTGGGGACACGGGGGACACTGGGGACATCAGGGGCATTGGGGACATCAGGGACATTGGGGACATTGGGGGGATTGGGGACATTGGGGGGGATTGGGGTGATTGGGGACCTTGGGGACACTGGGGGCATCAGGGACATTGGTGACATTAGGGGCATTGAGGACATGGGAGACACTGGGGACATTGGGACACTGGGGACACGGGGAACATTGGGGTGACTGGGGACATTGGGGACATGGGGGACACTGGGGACACGGCGGGGCACGAGGTGGCGCACGATGGCCGCTGTGTCACCGTCTTCTCCGCCCCCAACTACTGGTGAGGGACACCTCGGGGACACTGGGGACACGGGGGTGGCGCTGTGGCATTGGGTTTGGCCCCCGGTGTCACCTCGGTTTAGTCGCTGTGAGGTGTGGGGGACACTTGGTGTGGTGTCCCCAGTGTCCCCCGAGCTGCAGTGTCCCCAAGCCCGGTGTCACCTGAGCCACGTTGTCCCCTTGGTTTGGTCCCCAAGTGTCCCCAAGCCCGGTGTCCCCTGAGTCACATTGGTCACTTGGTCTGGTGTCCCCTGAGCCACGTTGTCCCCTTGGTTTTGTCCCCCGAGCCACCTTGTTCCCTCAGTCGTGTCCCCAGGTGTCCCCTGACCAGCCATGTCCCCAAGCCCGGTGTCCCCTCAGCCACATTGTCCCCTCAGTCCCTTCCCCAAGTGTCCCCAAGTGTCCCATCCCTGGTGGTTCCCCAGCCTTGGTGGCCCATGGAGGCTGTGCTGTGATGTCCCCAACTGTCCCCAACTGTCCCTAAGTGTCCCCAAATGTCCCCAAGTGTCCCATCCCTGGTGGTCCCCCAGCCTCAGTGGCCCATGGAGGTTGTGCTCTGATGTCCCCAAGTGTCCCCAAGTGTCCCAAATGTCCCCAAATGTCCCCAAATGTCCCCCAATGTCCCATCTCTGGTGGTCCCCCATCCTCGGTGCTCCATGGAGGCTCTGCTCTGATGTCCCCAAATGTCCCCCAATGTCCCATCCCTGGTGGTTCCCCATCCTCGGTGCTCCATGGGGGTTGTGCTCTGATGTCCCCAAGTGTCCCCAAATGTCTCCCAAGTGTCCCATCCCTGGTGGTCCCCCAGCCTCAGTGGCCCATGGAGGTTGTGCTCTGATGTCCCCAAGTGTCCCCGAATGTCCCCAACTGTCCCCAAGTGTCCCAAATGTCCCCAAATGTCCCCCAATGTCCCATCCCTGGTGGTTCCCTAGCCTCGGTGCTCCATGGGGCTTGTGCTCTGATGTCCCCAAATGCCCCCAAATGTCCCATCCCTGGTGGTTCCCCACCCTCGGTGCCCCACGAAGGCTCTGCTCTGATGTCCCCAAGTGTCCCCCAATGTCCCATCCCTGGTGGTTCCCTAGCCTCGGTGCTCCATGGGGCTTGTGCTCTGATGTCCCCAAATGTCCCCAAATGTCCCCAAGTGTCCCCCAATGTCCCATCTCTGGTGGTTCCCCACCCTCAGTGCTCCACGGAGGCTCTGCTGTGATGTCCCCAAATGTCCCCAAATGTCCCCAAGTGTCCCCAAATGTCCCATCCCTGGTGGTTCCCCACCCTCAGTGCCCCATGGGGGTTGTGCTCTGATGTCCCCAAGTGTCCCCAAGTGTCCCCAAGTGTCCCCAAATGTCCCCTGCAGTGACCAGATGGGCAACAAGGGCTCCTACATCCACCTGCGGGGCAGCGACCTGCGCCCCGACTTCCACCAGTTCACAGCAGTGGTGAGTCTGGGGGCGCTGGGACCCCCAAAATCTGCTCTGGGACCCCAAAATCTGCCCTGGGACCCCAAAATCCATCCAGGGACCCCCAAAATCTGCTCCGGGACCCCCAAAATCTGCTCTGGACCCCCAAAATCCGAACTGGGACCCCCGGAATCTGAACTGGGACCCCAAAATCCAAACCTGAGACCCCAAAATCCATCCAGGGACCCCCGGAATCCGAACTGGGACCCCCAAAATCCAACCTGGGGCCCCCAAAATCCAACCTGGGACCCCCAAAAATCCTGGGAGATCCAAAATCCAACACAGAGACCCCAAAATCTGAACTGGGACCCCCAAAATCCTCCCTGGGACCCCCAAAATCCTCCCTGGGACCCCAAAATCCAAACCTGAGACCCCAAAATCCATCCAGGCACCCCCAGAATCTGAACCGGGACCCCCAAAATCTGACCTGGGACCCCCAAAATCCAAACCTGAGGCCCCCAAATCCACACTGGGACCCACAAAATCTGCCCAGGGACCCTCAAAATCCAAGGACCCTCCAAAAACCTTGAGGGTCTCGAATTTATGGGAGGGGGATCCCCAGGGGTTATTTGGGGGGGTACTTGGGGGTCTCATCTTTTTGGGGGGGGGGTCCCAGGGCTTATTTTGGGGGGACTTTTAGGGGGGGTCTCATCCTTTTAGGGGTGCTCTTTGGGGGTCTCACTTTTATGGGGGGGGGGGGAGGGTCCAGGGGTTATTTTGGGGGTTTCTTGGGGGGGTCTCCTCCTTTTGGGGGGACTTTTAGGGGGTCTCATCTTTTTTGGGGGGTTCTTGAGGGTCTCATCCTTTTTGGGGGGGGGGTTTCACCTTTATGGGGGTGTCCCCAGTTTGATTTGGGGCGACTTTTAGGGGGGTCTCATAATTATGGGGGGGGGGTCCTCAGGGTTTATTTGGATTGGTTTTTAGGGGGGGGTCTCATCCTTTTGGGGGGGACTTTTTGGGGAGGGGTCTCATCCCTTTGGGGGGGCTCTTTTTCAATCTCACCTTTACAGGGTGACCTCAGAATTTTTTGGGGTGTCCGTGCTGATAATTTGGGGGTGCGGGGGGGGGACACCCCAATACCCCCCTGAATCCCCCCCCCCCATTTTTTTTTTTTTTTTTTTAATTTTTTTGCCCCCTCCCCAGCCTCACCCCAACGTCAAGCCCATGATGTACGCGAACACCCTCCTGCAGCTGGGCATGATGTGACCCCCACCCGAGGGGGTCCCCACGACCCCACCCGGACACCCCAAAAACACAACCCCCCACCCCTCCCCCCCCCACAGCCCCCAGCACCCCCCAGGGGGGTTTTAATATATTGGAAGATTGTATTTATTCCCCTCCCCCACCCTCCCCAGTGCTCCCAGTTTGGGGCTCCAGGGGTGGGGGATGGGCCGGGGGGGGGGATGTCCTGGAAATTTGGGGGGGGGGGGGGGGGTGGGGAGGGGTCTCCCCTCCCCCCTCTCCTCCCCCCTCCCCAAATTAACGAGCAATAGGTGCGAGGAGGAGGAAGGGAGGGAGGGAGGGGGGAGGGGAGAATGGGGAGGGGTCCCGTGACGCCCCTCCCCCTCTCCTTTTCCCCACCACACCCCCTCCCCCCCCGCCGTGCGGTTTTACCATCTCTGTAATTAATTAATCACGTTCAATAAAGTTAATTAAAAGTGCGGTGGGTAATTACCGTAAGCGGCCGCTGGAGGGCGCTGCAGGGCGGGGGGCGCTGTAGGCGTGGCGTTGCCATGGAAACCCCGCCCCCGCCCTTGTTGCCATGGAGACCGGGATGGAGGGCGGGGACCCCAAATCTCACCCAGGACCCCCCAGATTTGCCCTGGTGACCCCGAAATTTTCCTTGGGACCCCCAAATCTCACTCAGGGACCTCAAATCCTCCCTTGGAACCCCCAAACTCCCCCCAGATTTGTCCTGGGGACCCCCAAATCTCACCCAGGGACCCCCAGATTTGTCCTGGGGACCCCAAATCTCACCCAGAGACCCCCAAATTTGCCCTGGGACCCCCAAATCTCACTCAGGGACCTCAAATCCTCCCTTGGAACCCCCAAACTCCCCCCAGGGACCCCCAGATTTGCCCTGGGTACCCCCAAATCTCATCAGGGACCCCCAGACTTCACCCAGGGACCCCCAAATCCTCCCTGGGGACCCCCAGACCTCACCCAGGGAAAGTTCCAGAAGTTTCTTGAGCCCCCCCAAACCCCTCCTGGGGGGCCCCAGAGGGGTTTTGGGGGTCTGGACCAGTCTGGGCCCTTCCCAGTTTGATACTGGGACCAGTTCCAGCGTGCTGTCAATCACCGCCGCTCAGCCAATAGGAGCGCGGAGCGCCTCTGTCGGTCGCGTCTCAGCCAATAGGAACGCGGAGCGCCTCCGCTGGTCCCGCCCCCCCGACGGACGGGACCGAAACGTCTCGGAATGAGCCAAAATCACCTCGGAATGAGCCAAAATCGCTTCGGTTGTCCCCAGATCCCTTCGGAAGGGTCCGAAACCCCTTCAGAAATGCCATAAACCCCTTCAGAAAAGTCCAAATCTCCTCGGATGACCCCAAATCCCCTCGGAAGGGTCCAAAACCCCCTCGGAATGGCTCCAAAACTCCTTGAAAGGATCCAAAATCCCCTCGGGAGGCTCCTATCCTTTGATAGCATCCCAAATGCCCTTGAGAGGATCCAAAATCCCCTCGAAACCATACCAAATCCCGTTGTGAGGATCCCAAATCCCCTTAAGAGGATCCCAAACGCCGTCGAGAAGATCCAAAATCCCCTTGAGAGGATCCCAAAATCCCCTTGGGAGGATCCTAAATCCCCTTTAGAGGATCCAAATCCCCTTGAAAGGATCCAGAATCCTCTTAAGAGGGCTCCAAAATTGCCTTGAAATCATCTGGAATGCCTTGAAATCATCTGGAATGCCTTGAAATGATCCCAAACTCCCTTGGAGGGCTGCAGCCCTCACACCCGCCCCCATTCTCCCTGTGTTGCGGTGTGCTGTAATGTCCCATTTTAGACTTCCAGGTCGCTTCCCCAGGTGTGCCTGTACCTCTCTCCCTTCCCCCTTGCCCCCATGCTGAGTGAGTCCTGTCCATCAGGTTTATCATTCCAGCAAGGCGTCGTGTGGTTGGTCAAGGTCAAAGGATGCCCCTCAGGCCCAGAGGTCATTGGCCTGTCTGGGTGTCATCCCCCCCTGAGACCCTGCCCCTCTCACCTGGGTGGTGCTCACCTGTACCTCCCCTTCCCCTGTCCCTGAGCTTAAAAGGTGAATCAGACCAGGCAGCCGGGATTTCTGTTGGAGCAGTTGCCCACGTTCAGACCTCTGTAACCATGGAATAAAACTCTGGATAGAAACCCTCCAGCAGAATCCATCTCTTTTTCTCTTCACCGTCGCCTGAAGCGATTCTTCCTGAGGTAACGGGGTTCCAACAAGCCTGGACTTGTTCAGTGCCCACTGCAATCTCCAGCAAGCCAAGGTGTCTCTGGGGTGACACACCGCAGCTGCTGCCTTTGGCCCGGCAGCGAGGGCCAGACTGGCCCAGGCACAATCCAACTGGTAATACTGGGAGCAATATTGCAATATCCCTGTACCCCCATAGGCCCCATATTCCCCCTACCCTCTGTAGACCCCATAACCCCCACAGGCCCCATAGCCCCTATAGGCCCCATAATCGCCACAGGCCCTATAGCCCCCATAGCCCCCATAGGCCCCATAACCCCCGCCCCCCATAGCCCCCACAGCCCCACATCCCCCATAGGCCCCATAGCCCCTATAGCTCCCCATAGCCCCTATAGACCCCATAACCCCCATAGGCCCCACAGCCCCTATAGCTCCCCATAGCCCCCGTAACCCCCACAGGCCCTATAGCCCCCATAGCCCCTATAGACCCCATAACCCCCCCCCATGGCCCCCACAGCCCCACATCCCCCATAGGCCCCATAGCCCCTATATCCCCTATAGCTCCCCATAGCCCCTATATTCCCCAAAACCCCTATAGCCCCCATAGCCTGCATATCCCCCATAGCCCCCATACCCCTATAGCCCCTATAGCCCTCATAGCCCCTTACAGACCCCATAGCCCCTATAGACCCCATGGCCCCCATATCCCCCATAGGCCCCCTATAGCCCCTATACACCCCACATCCCCCATAGGCCCCATAGCCCCCACATCCCCTATAGCTCCCCATAGCCCCTATATTCCCCAAAACCCCTATAGCCCCCATAGCCTGCATATCCCCCATAGCCCCCATATCCCCTATAGCCCCTATAGACCCCATGGCCCCCATATCCCCCATAGCCCCATAGCCCCCATAGGCCCCATATTCCCCATACCCTCTATAGCCCCCATAGCCCCCATACCCCTATAGCCCCCATAGCCCCTTACAGACCCCATAGACCCTATAGACCCCACATCCCCCATAGCCCCCATAGCCCCCACATCCCCTATAGCTCCTATAGCCCCCCATAGCCCTCATAGCCCCTTACAGACCCCATAGACCCCACACTCCCACATCCCCTATAGACCCCACTTCTCCTATAACCCCCATAGACCCCACTCACCCAGTGCCCCCCACAGCCCCTATAGCCCCCATATTCCCCAGGGCCCCCACATCCCCCAGAGACCCCACACCTCCCATTCCCTCCATATTCCCCACACCCCCCATTCCCCCCACACCAGCTCATCGCCCCCCATATCCCTCCCACAGCCCCCCTATACCCCCATATCCCCCGCACAACCCCCTGTAGCCCCTCTACCCTCCATATCCCCCCCAAGCCCCCCTGTAGCCCCCCTATAGCCTCCCCATATCCCCTATACCGCCCCGTAGCCCCCCAGATCCCCCCTATAGCCCCCTATATCCCCTCATAGCCCCCCGTAGCCCCCCATATCCCCCCCCAAGCCCCCCAGATCCCCCCTATAGCGCCCCCATAGCCCCTCATAGCCCCCCGTAGCCCCGCCCCCTGCCCAGGCCCCGCCCCCGCGCCCCCCGCTCGCCCCCACCCCTTGTTGTCCGCGCATGCGCACAGCGCCGGGCCCATCCCGCGGCCGCGGACCCTCAGGTACCGGAGGGGGGGGGAGGGGGGAGAATACCGGAATTTGGGGAGGGGTCGGCGCCGGTCCCGGCCCGGGGGCTGCGGGGGGGTCTGTCCGGTGTCCCCCGGTGCTTCAGCCCCGGGCCCGCCCCGCCCCGGCCCCGCCATCCCCGGCCGCGCTCCCTGCGCATCCCTCGGGCCCGGCCCGGCCGCGGCACCGGCGCATCCCGGGGACCCCTCCCCATTTTCGGGGCCCCCTCCCCATCCCGGGGACCCCTCCCCATCCCGGGGACCCCTTCCCATCCCCGTGCCCCAATCGCGGTCCCTCCCTGCATCCCAATCCTCGCCTGCATCCCAGGGACCCTTCCCCATTTTCGGGGCCCTCTCCCCGTTTTCGGGGACCCTTCTCCATCTCTGAGCCCCCTCCCCATTTTCGGGGACCCCTCCCCACCGCCGGGACCCCCAGCCAGCCCCCCCGTTCATCCCGGCGCTCCCATCCCCATCGCGGTCCCTCCCAGCATCCCGATTTCCTCCGGTATCCCGGCGCCCCCTCCCCATTTTCGGGGACCCTTCCCCATTCCCGCGGTCCCCTCCGCATCCCGGGGACCCCTCCCCATCCCGGGGACCCCCAGCCAGGCCCCCCGTTTATCCCGGTCCCTCCCGGTATCCCAATTTCCCCCGGTATCTCGGAGCCCCCTCCCCATCCCCGGTGCCCACTCCCCATTCTCGCTGCCCCCTCCCCATTAACGGAGCCCCTTCCCCAATCACGGTACCCCCTCCCCATTCCCGGTCCCCCATTCCAGTCCTGAAGCCCCCTCCCCATCCCGGTCTCAAATCTCGGTGCCCCCTCCCCATTCCCGCTGCCCCCTCCCCATCCCAATTTCCTCCTCCCCGTCCCGGACCTGCTGCCCCCTCCCCATTCCCAGAGCCCCCTCCCCATTCCAGTCCCGGAGCCCCCTCCCCATCCTGGTCCCCCATTCCATTCCCGTTGCCCCCTCCCCATTTCCGGCGCCCCCACCTCATTCCCGGAGCCCCCTCCCCATTCCCATTTCTGATGCCCCCTCCCCATTCCCAATCCCGGAGCCCCCTCCCCATTTCTGGCCCCCATCCCCTCCCCCCCCCACCACCCCAAAGGGGGGCGGGGGGTCCCAGCCCCCCCCAAACCCCTCCAAACCCCCCTGTCCCCTCCCCATTCCCTCACCCCCATCCCCATCACCCCAAAGGGGGTGGGGGTCCCAGACCCTCCAGACCCCCCAGACCCCCCCCAAACCCCCCTGTCCCAATCCTATTCCGGTCCCGGGACCCCCTCCCCGTTCCCATTTCTGTTGCCCCCTCCCCATTCCCAATCCCGGAGCCCCCTCCCCATTCCCTCACCCCCATCCCCATCACCCCAAGGGGGGGTCCCAGCCCCCCCAGACCCCCCCAAACCCCCCCGTGTCCCCCCCCCCAGGCTCGCCATGACCAAGGAGCGCGGGGGGGACCCCCCGGCGGGGGGGGCGCCGCCCCCCGACCCCCCGAGCCCCCCGAGCCCCCCCAGCCCGGCCGTGGAGCGGCGCAAGAAGCCGATGGTGCACCCCGCGGCCCCCGCCCCCCTGCCCAAGGACTACGGTGAGACCCCGCCCCAAATTGCCGGGACACGCCCACCACGGGCACGGGGGACCCCCGAAAGGGACCCCCAAAAAGGGACCCCAAAAAAGGGACCCCCAAAAATGGAACCCCAAAAATGGAACCCCAAAATGGGATGCCCAGAAAGGGACCCCGCCAAAAAGGGACCCCTAGAAAGGGATCCCCAGAAAGGGACCCCCAAAAAGGGAACCCCAGAAAGGGACCCCCCAAAAGAGACCCCCAAAAAGGGACCCCCAGAAAGGGACCCCCAGAAAGGGAACCCCAGAAAGGGATCCCCAGAAAGGGACCCCCAAAAGAGACCCCCAAAAAGGGACCCCCAGAAAGGGAACCCCACAAAGGGACCCCCAAAATGGGAACCCCAAAAAGGGACCCCCCAAAATGGGACCCCCCAAAAAGGGGACCCCCAAAAGAGACCCCCAAAAAGGGAACTCCAGAAAGGGACGCCCAAAATGGGACCCCCAGAAAGGGATCCCCAGAAAGGGACCCCAAAAAGGGACCCCCAAAACGGGACCCACAAAAAGGGATGCCCAGAAAGGGAACCCCACAAAGGGAACCCCAAAAAGGGAACCCCAAAAAGGGACCCCAGAAAGAGACTCCCAAAAAGGGAACTCCAGAAAGGGACGCCCAAAATGGGATCCCCAAAATGGGACCCCCCAAAAAGGGACCCCAGAAAGGGACCCTCAAAATGGGACCCCCAAAAAGGGAACTCCCAAAAAAGGACCCCCAAAAGAGACCCCCAAAAAGGGATGCCCAGAAAGGGCCCCCCAAAATGGGACCCCCAAGGGACGTAGACCCCCCCTCTAGTGGGCAACGACCCCCCCAGGGCACAAAGACCCCCATGGGGACCCCCCAAAACTGCCCAAAATGTCTCTGGGTGGGTTCTTTCCCCATTATTCCGTGTCTGACGATTTTGGGGTGCCACCCCCCGGTGTCCCCTGCATGTCCCCCCAGGTGACAGCGACCCCCACAAGTGACAACGACCCCCCCAGACCCCCCCAGGTCACAGACAACCCCATGGGGACCCCCCAAAACTGCCCAAAATGGGTCTGGGGGGTTCTTTTGTAGCTAATCCAGGGTTGGGCATTTTGGGGGTGTGACCCCCCCCAAGGGACAATGACCCCCCCAGGTGACAACGACCCCCCAAAAAAGAACCCCTGAAGGGACAGGGACTCCCACAAGTGACAAGGACCCCCCCAGGTCACAGACAACCCCATGGGGACCCCCCAAAACTGCCCAAAATGTCTCTGGGGTGGGTTCTTTCCCCATTATTCCGCGTCTGACGATTTCGGGGTGCCACCCCCCGGTGTCCCCCCCAGGTGACAGCGACCCCCACAAGTGACAACGACCCCCCAAAAAAGAACCCCTGAAGGGACAGGGACCCTCAAAAGTCACACACAACCCCATGGGGACCCCCCAAAACTGCCCAAAATGTCTCTGGGGCGGGTTCTTTCCCCATTATTCCGCGTCTGACGGTTTCGGGGTGCCACCCCCGGTGTCCCCCCCCCCCGGTGTCCCCCCCCAGCTTTCACCTTCTTCGACCCCAACGACGCGGCGTGCCGGGAGATCCTGCTGGACCCGCGCACGACGGTGCCGCAGCTCTTCGCCATCCTGCGCCAGTGGGTGCCGCAGGTGCAGCACAGCGTGGACGTCATCGGCAACGAGGTGGGAAATGAGGCGGTTTCAGGGGTCCTAGGGGGGAGTTTGGGCGGTTTTGAGGGGGTCTGGGGGGTCCCGAGGGGGTCTGGGGGCCGCAGCTCTTCGCCATCCTGCGCCGGGATGCGGCACGGCGTGGACGTCGTCGGCAACGAGGTGGGAAATGAGGGGGTTTCGGGGATTTGGGGGGGTCCTAGGGGGGAGTTTGGGGGGTCCTAGGGGGGACTTTGGGGGGTCCTGAGGGGGTTTGGGGGGTCCTAGGGGGGAGTTTGGGGGGTCCCGGGGGGGTTTGGGGGGTCCCGAGGGGGTCTGGGGGCTGCAGCCCTTTGCCATCCTGCGCCAGGATGCGGCACGGCGTGGACGTCATCAGCAACGAGGTGGGAAATGAGGGGTTTGGGGGGTCCTAGGGGGGAGTTTAGGGGTCCTGAGGGGGTCTGGGGGGTCCTGATAGATGTCTCTGTGTCCCTGGGTTGTCCCTGGAATGTCCCTGGTGGCACTGGTGTGGCACTGGTGTGGCACTGGTGACACTGCGACGTCCCCATGTCCCTGGGATGTCCCTGGGTTGTCCCTGGTGTCCCTGGGGTGGCACTGGTGACCCTGTGACACCCCCGTGTCCCTGGGGTGACATTGGTGGCACTGGTGGCACTGTGACGTCCCGGTGTCCCTGGGGTGATATTGGTGGCACTGGTGGCACTGGTGGCACCGTGACACCCCGCTGTCCCTGGGGTGGCATTGGTGACATTGGTGGCACTGGTGGCACTGTGACACCCCCTTGTCCCCGCAGATCCTGCGCCGCGGGTGCCACGTGGACGACAGGGACGGACTGACGGACATGACCCTGCTGCACTACGCCTGCAAGGCCGGCGCGCACGGCGTGGGTGCGTCACGGGGACGGGGACAGGGCCACCACGGTGTCCCCAATGTCCCCAGGGTGTCCCCAGGGTGTCCCCAGGGTGTCCCCAATGTCCCCAGTGTCCCCAGTGTCCGTCTGTCCTGGCTCTCCATAACGCCAGGTGTCCACAGTGTGGGTGGGTGACATGGACAGGGCCACCACGGTGTCCCCAATGTCCCCAGGGTGTCCCCAATGTCCCCAGTGTCCGTCTGTCCTGGCTCTCCGTAACCCCAGGTGTCCACAGTGTGGGTGGGTGACGTGGACAGGGCCACCACGGTGTCCCCAGGGTGTCCCCAATGTCCCCAACGTCTGTGTGTCCCTAGGTGACCCTGCAGTCTCTGTCCATCTGTCCCAGTGGGGTTTCGCTGTCCATCCGTGTCCCCAATGTCCCCAAATGTCCCCACTGTCCTCAGTGTCCGTCTGTCCCACTGGGGTTTCCATCCCTGTCCCTTCCCCTGTTCCCAATGTCCGTCTGTCCGGGCAGGGTGTCCATGTCCATCCATGCCCTCAATGTCCCCAGTGTCCCCAATGTCCCCAGTGTCCCCAGTGTCCCTCTGTCCCCAATTCCCCCAGTGTCCCCAGTGCTGTCCGTCTGTCCACAGATGATCCCACAGTCTCTGTCCGTCTGTCCAGGCGGGCTGTCCCCAATGTCCCCACTCCCCCCAGTGTCCCCAATGTCCCCACTCCCCCCAATGTCCCCAGTGCTGTCCGTCTGTCCACAGATGATCCCACAGTCTCTGTCCGTCTGTCCCAGCAGGGTGTCCCCAATGTCCCCAGTGCCCCCAATCCCCCCCGATGTCCCCAATGTCCCCAGTGCCCCCAATCGCCCCCGATGTCCCCAATGTCCGTCTGTCCCCAGGTGACCCCGCGGCCGCCGTCCGTCTGTCCCAGCGGCTGCTGGCCCTGGGGGGGGACGCGGGTCTGCGCAGCCGCTGGACGCACATGAACGCGCTGCACTACGCGGCGTACTTCGACGTGCCCGAGCTCATCCGCACCCTGCTCAGGGCGGCGGCGCCCCGAGGTGAGGGGGGAGCACCCCAAAATCCCGACTGGACCCCCAAAATCCCGACTGGACCCCCATAGCAACAGGGATACCCCAAAACCCCAGTGAGGCTCAGGGAGCCCTCACTTCGACGTGCCCGAGCTCATCCGCACCCTGCTCAGGGCGGCGGCGCCCCGAGGTGAGGGGGGAGCACCCCAAAAATCCAAACTGACACCCCCAAAATCCCAAATGACACCCCAAAATCGGGATCGAGCCCCCAAAACCCCAGTGAGGCTCAGGGAGCCCCTCACTTCGACGTGCCCGAGCTCATCCGCACCCTGCTCAGGGCGGCGGCGCCCCGAGGTGAGGGGGGAGCACCCCAAAAATCGGGAATGAACCCCAAAATCCCGACTGGACCCCTCAAACCTGAACTGACACCCTCAAACCCCGAACGACACCCCAAAACCCCAGTGAGGCTCAGGGACCCCCTCACTTCGGCGTGCCCGAGCTCATCCGCGCCCTGCTCAGGGCGACGGCGCCACGAGGTGAGGGGGGAGCACCCCAAAAATCGGGATTGGCACCCCAAAATCCCAAATGACACCCCAAAAATCGGGATTGAGCCCCCAAAACCCGAACTGAACCCCCCCATATTGGCAATGAACCCCCCCAAACCCTGACCGACCCCCCCTAAACCCACCCCGAGCTGATCCGCGCCCTGCTCAGGGCGGTGGAGCACCCCAAAAATCGGGATTGGCACCCCAAAATCCAAACTGAACCCCCATAGCAACAGGGACACCCCCAAACCCTCACTGAGGGTCAGGGACCCCCCCCCCCAGGTTCATCCCGACCCTGCTCCAGGTCTGTCATTTTGGGGCCCCCCCCATGCCTCAGTTTCCCTCCTGCTTTTTGTGGTTTTGGGGTGCCCCCCCCCCCACCATGCCCCATGCCTCGATTTCCCCCGGGATTTTTGGGTCCCCGTTGCTTTTTAGGATCCCCCCTCCACCCACAACCCCCTCCCGTGATTTTTGGGGTTCCCCGTGCCTCAGTTTCCCCCTCATATTTGGTGATTTTGAGGTCCCCCCGTGCCTCAGTTTCCCCCTCTGCTTTCACTGTATTTGCCGTTCCTCAGTTTCCCCCGGGATTTTTGGGGTCCCCGTTGCTTTTTAGGATCCCCCCTCCACCCACAACCCCTTCCCCTCATTTTTGGGGTTCCCCGTGCCTCAGTTTCCCCCTCATATTTGCCGGTTTTGGGGGTCCCCCCCCCCCCCGTGCCCCGTGCCTCAGTTTCCCCTCTGGTTTCGGTGCTTTTGAAGTTTCCCCCCTTTGCCGTGCCTCGATTTCCCCCGCGATTTTTGGGGTCCCCGTTGCTTTTTAGGACCCCCCCCCTCCATCTCCAACCCCTGCCCCGATTTTTGGGGTCCTCCGTGCCTCAGTTTCCCCCCCACATTTGCTGATTTTGGGGTCCCCCCCTGCCCCGTGCCTCAGTTTCCCCATCTGCTTTCGCTGGTTTTGATCTTCCCCCTTTGCCGTGCCTCCATTTCCCCCGCGATTTTTGGGGTCCCCGTTGCTTTTTAGGACCCCCCCCCTCCATCTCCAACCCCTGCCCCGATTTTTGGGGTCCCCCGTGCCTCAGTTTCCCCCTCCCCCCTTCTCCCCGAATTTCCCGCAGTTCTTCACTCGACCTGCAGCGATTTCAGCCACGGCACCGCGCTGCACATCGCGGCCTCCAACCTGTGCCTGGGGGCGGTGCGCTGCCTGCTGGAGCACGGCGCCGACCCCGCCCTCAGGGTATGGGGGGTCTGGGGGCTCAATTTGGGTCGGGGGGCTCTGGGTGGGTTCAGGGATTTGGGGAGATTTGGGGGGAATTGGGGGATTTTGGGGATTTGGGGCTGGGGGCAGTGTGCTGCCTGCTGGAGCACGGCGCCGACCCCGCCCTCAGGGTATGGAGGGAATTTGGGGGGTCTGGGGGCTCAATTTGGGTCGGGGGGCTCCAGGGGGGCTCGGGGATTTGGGGGGAAATTGGGGGGATTTGGGGATTTGGGGGGCTCAGGGATTTGGGGGTCTTGGGGATTTGGGGGTGATCAGGAATTTTTGGGGATTTGGGGATGATTAGGAATTTTGGGGGGGGATTTGGGGGGCTCAGGGATTTGGGGGTGATCAGGAATTTGGGGGGATTTTGGGGGAGGGGCAGATTTTGGGATTTTGGGGTGGATCAGGGATTTGGGGGGATTTGGGGGGATTTTGGGATGGATCAGGGATTTTGAGGGGATTTGGGAGCGATCGGGGATTTGGGGGGATTTGGGGGGATTTAGAGATTTGGGGGTGATGGGGGATTCGGGGGGCTCGGGGATTTGGGGGGATTTGGAGGTTTCGGGGACTTTGGGATTAGGGGGGTGATCAGGAATTTGGGGGGATTTCTGGGTTTGGGGGTGATCGGGGATTTTGGTGCCACCAAAACCTCTCCAGGTACTGAAAACACCCTTGGGTTCCTCTGGGGAGCCACGGGGCCACCTGAGGCCACCAAGAGCCACCTGTGGCCACCAGATTGGAGGATCCTGAGGGATTTGGGGCTCCTGGGGGGGTTTTGGGGGTCCTGGGGACACAGTGGGTGGGATTTTGGTGATTCTGAGTGGTTTCTGAGGGGTTTTGGTGCCGCCAAAACCTCCGGGTACCCAAAACACCCTTGGGTTCCTCTGGGGAGCCACGGGGCCACCAAGGGCCACCTGTAGCCACCTGTGGCCACCAAATGGGGGGGTTCCTGAATGGTTTGGGGGGTCTTGGGGACAAAGGGAGGGTTTCTGAGGGGTCCTGGGGACGTAGGGGAGGTTTCTGAGGAGTTTTGGTGCCACCAGAACCTCGGGAGACCCAGAACACCGTTGGGTTCCTCTGGGGAGCCACGGGGCCACCTGAGGCCACCGAGGGCCACCTGTGGCCACCAGATGGGGGGTCCCTGAGCAGTTTTGAGGGTCCTGGGGACAAAGTGGGGGCGTCTTGAGGGGTTTTAGGGGTCCTGGGGACACAGAGAGGGTTTCTGAGTGATTTTGGTGCCACCAAAACCTCCGGGTACCCAAAACACCCTTGGGTTCCTCTGGGGAGCCACGGGGCCACCTGAGGCCACCAAATGGGGGGGGTCCTGAATGGTTTGGGGGGTCCTGGGGACACAGTGGGGGTTTCTGAGGTGTCCTGGGGACACAGTGGGCGTTTCTGGGGGTTCCTGAGCAGTTTTGGTGCCACCAAAACCTCGGGAGCCCCAGAACACCCTTGGGATCCTCTGGGGAGCCACGGGGCCACCCGAGGGCCACCGAGGGCCACCGAGGGCCACCAGATTGGGGGATCCTGAGGGATTTGGGGGTCCCGAACAGTTTTAGGGGTCCTGAGGACACACTGGGGGTTCCTGAGCAGTTTTGGTGCCGCCAGAACCTCGGGAGCCCCAGAACACCCTTGGGTTCCCCTGGGGAGCCACGGGGCCACCCGAGGCCACCGAGGGCCACCTGTGGCCACCTCGGGGACGCCGCGCCGTTGTCCCGCCCCCCCAGAACAGCAAGGGCCAGGTGGCGGCCGAGGTGGTGCCCGACCCCACGGACATGGCGCTGGACCGGGCCGAGGCGGCCGAGGCGGCGCGGGAGCTGCGGCGGCTGCTGCTGGACGCGGTGCCGCTGAGCTGCAGCCTGCCGCGCGTCACCCTGCCCAACTACGACAACCTGCCCGGCACGCTCATGCTGCTGTGCCTGGGGCTGCAGCTGGGGGACAGGGTGCGCCTGGACAACGGCAAGGTGAGAGTGTCACCTGTGTCACCCCCTGTGTCACCTGCGTGACCATAAACCCACCCTGTGTCACCCCTGTGTCACCCTGCCCAACTACGACAACCTGCCCGGCACCCTCATGCTGCTGTGCCTGGGGCTGCAGCTGGGGGACAGGGTGCGCCTGGACAACGGCAAGGTGAGAGTGTCACCTGTGTCACCCCCTGTGTAACCCTAAATCCATCCCGTGTCACCCCAAACCTGTCCCATGTCACCCCAAACCCACCCCATGTCATCCTCCCTGTCAGCCCAAACCCACCCTGTGTCACCTCAGATCTACCCAGGGCATCCTCAAACACCCCCTGTGTCACCCCAGTGTCACCCGTGTCACCCCAATGTCATCTAATGTCACCTGTGTCACCCCAATGTCACCCCAATATCACCTGTGTCACTGCCTGTGTCACCCCAATGTCACCTGTGTCACCCTAATGTCACCTGTGTCACTGCCTGTGTCACCCCAATGTCACCCGTGTCACCCCAATGTCACCTGTGTCACCTGTGTCACCCCATTGTCACCTGTGTCATCCTAATGTCACCTGTGTCTCTACCTGTGTCACCCCAATGTCACCCCAATGTCACCTGTGTCGCCCTGTGTCACCTGTGTCACTACCTGTGTCACCCCAATGTCACCCCAATGTCACCTGTGTCATCCTAATGTCACCTGTGTCACCCCAATGTCACCCCAATATCACCTGTGTCACTACCTGTGTCACCCCAATGTCACCTGTGTCATCCTAATGTCACCTGTGTCACCCCAATGTCACCCCAATATCACCTGTGTCACTACCTGTGTCATCCTAATGTCACCTGTGTCGTCCTAATGTCACCTGTGTCACCCTGTGTCACCCCAATATCACCTGTGTCACTACCTGTGTCACCCCAATGTCACCTGTGTCATCCTAATGTCACCTGTGTCTCTACCTATGTCACCCCAATGTCACCCATGTCGTCCTAATGTCACCTGTGTCACCCTGTGTCACCCCAAACCCACCTTGTGTCACTACCTGTGTCACCCCAATGTCACCCCAATGTCACCTGTGTCATCCTAATGTCACCTGTGTCACCCCAATGTCACCTGTGTCTCTACCTGTGTCACCCCAATGTCACCCATGTCGGCCTAATGTCACCCGTGTCACCCTGTGTCACCCGTGTCATCCTAATGTCACCTCAGTATCACCTGTGTCACTGCCTGTGTCTCCCCAATGTCACCTGTGTCACCCCAATGTCACCTGTGTCACCCCGTGTCAGTCTGGGTCACCTGTGTCATCTCCTGCTGCTGTACCTGGCGGACAAGGTGAGGCGAGGTGGGACACCCGTGTCACCCCGATGTCACCTGTGCCACACCCGCGTCACCCCGATGTCACCTGTGCCACACCTGTGTCACCCCAAGCCCTTGTCCCCCGATGTCCCCAGGTGGGCACGCTCGGGTTCTGCGGCACCACGGCCTCTGTTTGCATTTAGGATCAGAATTTTTTGGTAATATTGGGGTTTTTTTGCCATCGGGGTTTTTTGGGGTATTTTTGGGTATTTTGGGGTGCTGTTTTTTGGGGCCCAGGTGCCACCCAGGTGTGCCCCCCCGATGTCCCCAGGTGGGCACGCTCGGGTTCTGTGGCACCACGGCCTCTGTTTGCATTTAGGATCAGAATTTTTTTGTAATATTGGGGGTTTTTTGCCATCGGGGTTTTTTGGGGTATTTTGGGGTATTTTGGGGTGCTGTTTTTTGGGGCCCAGGTGCCACCCAGGTGTGCCCCCCCGATGTCCCCAGGTGGGCACGCTCGGGTTCTGCGGCACCACGGGCTGTGTTTGCATTTAGGATCAGAATTTTTTGGTAATATTGGGGGTTTTTTGCCATCGGGGTTTTTTGGGGTATTTTTGGGTATTTTGGGGTGCTGTTTTTTGGGGCTCAGGTGTGTGCCCCCCCGATGTCCCCAGGTGGGCACGCTCAGGTTCTGCGGCACCACGGCCTTCGCCAGCGGGCAGTGGGCCGGCGTGGAGCTGGACGAGCCCGAGGGGAAGAACGACGGCAGCGTGGGGGGGGTCCGCTACTTCATCTGCCCCCCCAAAACCGGTACGGGACCCGCCCCCCCCCGGGACCCCCCCCCGGGACCCCCATGGGACCCTCTGGGACCCCCTGGGACCCCCTGGGACCACCCTGAGACCTCTGGGACCCCCCCATGGGACCCCTCAAAACATCTGGGACCCCGTGGACCCCCCAGGAGCCCCTTGAGCTCCCCAGGACCCTCAGGACCCTCCCCGGGGACCCCCCCAGGACCACCCTGGGATCCCCTGGGACCCCCAAGATCCCCTGGGACCCCCTCGGGACCACCCTGAGACCCCCGGGACCCCCTGGGACCTCTCTGAGACCCCTTGGGACCCCTCTGGGACCTCTCTGGGACCACCCTGGGACCCCCCTGGGACCCCCAAGATCCCCTGGGATCCCCTCGGGACCACCCTGAGACCCCCGGGACCCCCTGGGACCCCCTGGGACCTCTCTGAGACCCCCGGGACCCCCTGAGACCCCCTGGGAACCCCTCGGGACCCTCTGGGAGCCCCTGGGACCCTCAGGACCCCCCTGGGACCCCTCTGGGACCCCCAAGACCCCCCAGGACACCCTGGACTGGTCCATACTGGCTAATACTGGTCCATACCAGTCCGTGCTGGTTTTTACTGGTTTCTACTGGTCCAAGCCGGTTTATACCGGTCCAAGCCGGTTTATACCGGTCCATACCGGTTTATACCGGACCATACCGGTTTATACCGGTCCATACCGGTTTATACCGGTCCGAACTGGTTTATACCGGTCCAAACTGGTTTATACCGGTCCATACTGGTTTATACTGGTCCATACTGGTTTATACTGGTCCATACTGGTACAGGGGTCTTCGCCTCGGTGTCCAAGATCTCCAAGGCCGAGGAGCAGCCCCCCCCGGCGCCGTCGCCCCCCCCGAGCCCCCCGGGACCCCCGGCCCGAGCCCCCCACAAACCCCGCAAGGACAAGAGAGGTACGGGGACCCCTCCCCAAAATACCCGGGACACCCCCAAAATCCCCCGCCCAAAATTTAGGGAACCCCTAAAATTCACAGGACCCCCCACAAAATACAGGGGAACCCCCCCAAAATTCACAGGGCACCCTCAAAAATACAGCAAAGACCCCCCCCCCCCCAAGATACAGAGGCCCCCTCCCCCCCCAAAATACTGGGGACCCCTCCCAAAATAGAGGAGAGGTCCCCATAATTCATGGGACCACCCCCCAAAATACAAAGGTTCCCCCAAAATCGAGGGGAGTCCCCTGAAATTAATGGGACCCCCCCCCAAAATCCACCTCCCAAATACAGGAGACCCCCCCAAAATAAAGGGGAACCCCCAAAATTCATGAGAGCCCCCCGAAATCCAGGGACCTCCAGAATCGAGGGGAACCTCCCAACATTCAGGGGAACCCCCCCTCCCAAAATCGAGCGGGCCCCCTAAAATACAGGGGACCCCCAAAATTCCCTGGACCCCCAAAATAAAGGGGACCCCTCACAAAACCTACGGGACCCCCAAAAATCGAGGGGAGCCCCCCCGAAATACAGGCGAGCCCCCCTCCCCAAATTCACAGGACACCCCAAACTCGAGGGGACCCCCTGAACTCCCCCCAAAATCCTCCAAGGGATGGGTGTGGCAGTGATGGGCGTGGTCGGGGGGGGGGGGTGGGTGTGGTCACTGAGGCCCCGCCCCCAGGATCCCGGAAGTGGGTGGGGGCGTGGCTGGGTGGGGTTATGGTGGGTGTAGCTGTGATTGGTGGGTATGGGAAGGGTGTGGCAGCGATGGGCGTGGCCCGGGCGGGTGTGGTCACTGTGGCCCCGCCCCCAGGGTCCCGGAAGCGCGCGGGGGCGTGGCTGGACCGCGAGGGGCGGCGCGTGGCCCCGGGGGACGCGGTGCTGGTGGCCGGGCAGCGCCAGGGCCGGGCCCGCTTCTACGGCAGGACCGACTTCGCCCCCGGTGAGACAGCGAGACCCCAACCCAGAATGGGACCCCTGCCCACTGTGGGACCCCTCCCCTAAATGGGAGGCCTCCCCTAAATGGGACCCCTCCCCTAAATGGGACCCCTGCCCTAAATGGGACCCCTCCCCTAAATAGGAGCCCTGCCCTAAATGGGAGCCCTGCCCACTGTGGCACCCCTGCTCTAAATGGGACCCCTCCCCTAAATGGGACCCCTCCCCTAAATGGGACCCCTGCCCTAAATGGGAACCATCCCCTAAATGGGAGCCCTGCCCTAAATGAGACCGCTCCCCTAAATGGGAACCATCCCCTAAATGGGACCCCTCCCCTAAATGAGACCCCTCCCCTAAATGGGACCCCTGCTCTAAATGGGACCCCTGCCCTAAATGGGAACCATCCCCTAAATGGGACCCCTCCCCTAAATGGGACCCCTGCCCTAAATGGGACCCTACCCAGATAGAGACCCCTCCTCACAATGGGACCCCTCCCCACTGTGGGACCCTTCCCCTAAATTGGACCCCAACCCAGGGTGAGACCCCTCCCCACAATGGGACCCCTCCCCCAAACTGAGACCCTTGCCCAGAATGGGACTCCCACCTTGGGCTGGGACCCTCTGAGACCCCCTCGGGACCCCCATGGGTTGGGATCCCCCCAATGCCCCCGATGTCCCCCCAATGTCCCCCCAATGTCCCCAATGTCCCCAATATCCCCAAATCCCCCCAATGCCCCCCCAATGTCCCCAGTGTCCCTGATGTCCCCAATGTCCCCAATGTCCCCAATCCCCCCAGTGTCCCCCCAGTCCCCCCAATGTCCCCAATGTCCCCGATGTCCCCAATCCCCCCAATCCCCCCAATGTCCCCCAATGTCCCCAATCCCCCCAATGTCCCAAATGTCCCCAATCCCCCCAGTGTCCCCCCAATACCCCCAATACCCCCAATCCCCCCAATGTCCCCCCAATGTCCCCAATGTCCCCAATGCCCCCAATGTCCCCAATGTCCCCAATCCCCCCAGTGTCCCCCCAGTGTCCCCAATGTCCCCCCAATGTCCCCAATGCCCCCAGTGTCCCCAATGTCCCCAATACCTCAAATCCCCCCAATGTCCCCCAATGCCCCCCAACGTCCCCAGTGTCCCTGATGTCCCCAATCCCCCCAATGTCCCCAATGTCCCCAATGTCCCCAATCCCCCCAGTGTCTCCCCAATGCCCCCCCAGTGCCCCCAATGTCCCCAGTGTCCCCAGTGATGTCCCTGCTGTCCCCAGGGTACTGGTTCGGGGTGGAGCTGGACTCGGCCGGGGGCAAACACGACGGCTCCGTTTTCGGGGTGCGCTACTTCACCTGCCCCCCCAAACACGGCGTCTTCGCACCCCCGTCCCGCGTGCAGAGGTACCGGGGGGGACACCTCGGGGACATTGGGGACATGGGGGGGACACGGGGACATGGGGGGGACATGGTGGGGACAGGGGACACTGGGATTGGGTGGGACATGGAGGACACAGGGATATTGGGGGGACATGGGGACAGGAGGGGACAGGGGGACATGGGGGGATACAGGAGGGGGACATGGGGACATTGGGGACGTGGGAACATTGGGGACATTGGGGACATCAGTGGGGACGAGGGAGGACACAGGATATGGAGAGGACACGGGGACAAGGGGGGACATGGGGACATGGGGGGGACAGGGGACACTGGGATGGGGGGGACATGGAGGACAGGAGGGGACACGGGGACAAGGGGGGACATGGGGACATGGGGGGGACACGGGGGGGACAGGGGACACTGGGATAGGGGGGGACATGGAGGACAGGAGGGGACACAGGGACAAGGGGGGACATGGGGACATGGGGGGGACACGGGGGGGACAGGGGACACTGGGATTGGGTGGGACATGGAGGACACAGGGATATTGGGGGGACATGGGGTCAGGAGGGGACAGGGGGACATGGGGGAATACAGGAGGGGGACATGGGGACATTGGGGACATGGGGGCATCAGGAGGACATGGGGGGACACTGGGATATTGGGGGGACACAGGGACCTGGGGGGGACATGGGGACATGGTGGGGACACGGGGACATCAGGAGGAGATGGGGACATGAGGACATGGGGACATGGTGGGGACATGGGGGACAGAGGGGGACATGGAGGGGACATGGGACACTGGGATACGGGGGGACACGGGGACATGGGGGGGACATGGGGGGACACAGGGAACAGAGGGACGTGGGGACAGGGGGACATGGGGAGGACATGGGGGGACATTGGGATATGGGGGTGACAGGGGACATGTGGGGACATCAGGGGGACATAGAGGGGACATGAGGGGACACGGGAGAGACACAAATGGGGGGGACAGTGGGGTCAAGGGAGGTCACAGGGAGGTCACAGAGGGGTCACAGGTGACACCGAGGTGACACTGTGGTGACGCCCTGTCCCCCTGTCCCGCCCAGGGTCGGGGGTCCCAAGGAGGAGCCCGGGGATGGCACCAATGAAAAGAAGGCACAGCCCGTCACAGGTGAGGGGCGGGGCTTGGCAGTGATTGACAGGTGGGCGGGACAGGGTAGGACAGTGACAGGTGGGCAGGGTGGGGTGGGACAGTGATTGACAGGTGGGTGGGGCAGGGTGGGACAGTGATTGACAGGTGGGTGGTTGTGTTGTGGCAGTGACTGACAGGTGGATGTGACAATGACAGGTGGGCTCCAAGGTGGGACAGTGATTGACAGGTGTGTGGGACAGGGTGGGACAGTGATTGACAGGTGGGCAGGGTGGGGTGGGACAGTGATTGACAGGTGGGCTCCAAGGTGGGGCTGTGATTGACAGGAGAGCGGGGCAGAGTTTGACAGGTGGGTGGGGCAAGGCACTGACTGACAGGGGGGCGGGGCAGGGTTGGCGCTGCTGATTGGCTGTTGACAATGATGTAACCGTGTCCCTCTCCTGTCCCTCTGTGTCCCCTTGTCTCCCCCTTGTCCCCATGTCCCCTGGTTCCCCCCATGTCCCCCCATGTCCCTGTGCCCCCTGGTTCCCCCATGTCCCCATGTTTCCCGCATGTCCCTGTGTCCATCCCCATGTCCTTTTGTGTCCCTGTGTCCCTGATGTCCCCGTGTCCCCCCCCGTGTCCCCGCGGTGTCCCCTGCAGTGTCACAGCCCAAGCGCTTCCCGGCCGTGCGGACCCCCAAGGACATCACATCCGAGAGCTCCTTCTCCAGGTGGGGACAGTGGCACGGGGGACACTGCGGGGTGGCCCTGTCCCCGCGCTGTCCTGTGGGGGTGGTGGCCCTGTCCTTGCTGGGGTGGCCCTGTCCCTGGGAGTGTCCCTGTCCCCAGGGGTGGCCCTGTCCTTGCTGAGGTGGCCCTGTCCCCACGCTGTCCCTGGGGGTGGTGGCCCTGTCCTTGCTGGGGTGGCCCTGTCCCCACACTGTCCCTGTCCCCAAGGGCTGTCCTCAAGGGCTGTCCCCAAGGGCTGTCCCCACGCTGTCCCCATGTCACTGTACCCATGTCCCCAAGGGCTGTCCCCACACTGTCCCCATGTCCCCAAGGGCTGTCCCCAAGGGCTGTCCCCACACTGTCCCCATGTCCCCAAGGGCTGTCCCCATGTCCCCAAGGGTTGCCCCCAAGGGCTGTCCCCAAGGGCTGTCCCCACACTGTCCCTGTCCCCAAGGGCTGTCTCTGTCCCCAAGGGCTGTCCCCACACTGTCCCCAAGGGCTGTCCCCAAGGGCTGTCCCCAGGGGCTGTCCCTGTCCCCAGGGCTGTCCCCACGCTGTCCCCACGCTGTCCCTGTCCCCAAGGGCTGTCCCCATGCTGTCCCCATGTCCCCAAGGGCTGTCCCCATGTCTCCAAGGGCTGTCCCCATGCTGTCACCGTCCCCCTGTCCCCAGGTTGCTGTTCTGCTGCTGGTTCCCGTGGATGCTCCGGGCCGAGATGCAATCCTAACCCCGCCCCTCCCCCACCCCGCCCCGCCCCTCCCCCACCCAGTGCCTTGGTGCCCCTCCCCCACGCGGGGAGACGTCATGTGACCCCTCCCCCACCCCCCCACCCCCGACCCCTCCCCCCCCACCCCGGGCCGTTCCTTCTGGAACCTTCCACGATGGGGGCGGGGCTTGGGGCGCGGCCCCTCCCCCGATTTTGGGGCCAAATTCGCTGATAACGGCGGTGGGGGAGGGGCCAGACCCCCCACCCCCCCCCCACCCCCCCAAACCCCCAAAATTCCGAATTTGGGCCCAAATTTGCTGATAACAGTGATGGGGGAGGGGCCAGACCCCCAAATCTCCCAAAATTTGGGCCCAAGTTTGCTGATAACAGCAATGGACGAGGGGTGAGACCCCAAATTTGGGGGCGTTCACTGATAACGACGATGGGGGGAGGGGTGAGACCCCCAAATCTCCCAAATCCCCAAAATTTGGGCCCAAGTTTGCTGATAACAGCGGTGGGGGCGGGGGGAGAACCCCAAAATTCCGATTTTTAGGCCCAAATTTGCTGATAACAACGATGGGGGAGGGGTGAGACCCCAAATTTGGGGTGTTCACTGATAACAGCAATGGGGGAGGGGCCAGACTGCCCAAAATTCCGATTTTTGGCCCAAATTTGCTGATAACAGCGATGGGGGAGGGGCCAGACCCTCCAAAACCCCCAAAATTCGAATTTTGGGGCCAAATCTGCCAAAAACAGCGATGGGGATAAGCGACCACCACCCCCACCCCCCAAATTTTGGGGTGTTCACTCTGGAACTGATTAATTATTTAACTAATTAATTAATTAAGGGGGTCGAGACCACGTTTGGAGCTCCCAAATCCCAATGGTTTTGGGCAATTTTAGGAATTTCTCGATTATTTTTAGGGGGGGAAAAATCGATGCCAAGCCCACTCCCCCAAAAAATATTTTTAGGAAATTTCCCCCCCCCTTCCCCAAATTTTTGGGGCTGTTCCCTGCGGAATTAATTAATTAATTAATTAATTTAATATTGGGAATCGATGCTGCGCCCCTTCCCGGATTTATTATTTTGGGTGGGGATGTTCCAAAATCTCGATTTTTTAAATTTTTTTTTTTTTAATTTTTTTTTTTTTTTTTTTTTTTCTTCTTTTTGGTTCCCTCTCCCGAGACCCCCTCCCCAAAAAAAGAGGCCCCGAAGTGGGGGAGGGGTCCCAGGGCCGCCCCTCCCCCACCCCCCCCCCCCCGCAGTAGCAATAACGCCCCTCCCCCACCCTGCGCTCGTGTCAGTGGCTTTAATGTCCCCAAAATGCCCCAAAATGCCCCAAAATGTCCCCAAATGTGCCCCCCCCGCTGCCGCATGGGCCCCCCCGGAGCCGCTTCTGCCACCAATAAAATCCTTTGTACCGGAAAAATGGGGCAAAAACGGGGGAAAATGGGAAAAATTGGGGGGAAAATTGAAAAAAAAAAATTGGGGAAAATTAGGAATAAATTGGAAAAATGGGGGAAAATTCGGAATAAATGGGGCAATTTGGGGGGAAGTGGGAATAAATGGAGAAAAGTTTGGAATATTTGGGGGAAATGGAAAAATGGGAATAAATGGGGAAAATCGGAAAAATGGGGGGAAATTTGGAATAAATGGAGGGGGAAATGGGGGGGAATGGGGTGAAATGGGAAAAATTGGAATAAATTTAAATAAATGGGGGGGAAAAGGGGGGAAAATGGGGAATAAATGGGAAAATTTGGAATAAATGGGGGGGAAATGGGAAAATGGGGAATAAATGGGGGAAATGGGGGGAAATGGGGAATAAATGGGGGAAGATTGGGGGAAATGGGAATAAATGGGAATAAATGGGAAAAATCAGAAAAAATGGGGGGAAAATGGGGGAAAATTTTGAATAAATGGGGGGCAATGGAGGGAAATGGGAAGATGGGAATAAATGGGGAGAATTGGAATAAATGGAAATAAATGGGGAATAAATGGAGGAAAATGGGGAATAAATGGGAAAATATTTGGAATAAATGAGGGGGAAATGGGGGGGAAATGGGGAGAATGGGAGGGAAATCAGAAAAAATGGGAATGAATGGGGGAAAAATTTGGAATAAATGGGGAATAAATTGGAATAAATGGGGCAGAGATGGGGGGAAATGGGGAAAATGGGAAAAAATGGGGGGGGAAACGGGAAAAATGACAATAAATGGGAAAAATTGGAATGGAAATAAATGGAGAATAAATGGGGGGAAATGGGGAAAATGAGGAATTAATTGGGGGAAAATCGGAAAAAATGGGGGGAAAATGGGGGAAATGGGGAACAAATGGGGGAAAATGGGGAATAAATGGGGAATAAATGGGGGGAAATGGGAAAAATGGGAATAAATGAAATAAATTGGAATAAATGGCGGATACATGGGAATAAATGGGGGGAAAATTGGGAAAAAGGGGGGGGAAATGGGAAAATGGGAATATTGAGAAAAATTGGAATAAATGGAAATAAATGGGGAATAAATGGGGGAATGGGGAATAAATGGGGGAAAATTTGAGAAAAATTGGAATAAATGGGAAAAATTTGGAATAAATGGGGGAAGATGGGGAATAAATGGGGGGGGAATGGGGAATAAATGGGGAGGATATGGGGGGAAATTGGGAGATTATGGGGGGGAAACTGGAAATGGGGAAATGGGGGAGAAAATGGGAAAACCAGGAAAAATGGGGGGGAAATTTGGGAGAATGAAGGAAAATTGGGAAAACAAATGGGAAAAATGGGGAGATAATGGGGGACAATGGGGGGAAAATGGGAAAAATGGGGGGGAAAAGGGAAAAGTGGGAAAAATGGGGGGGAATCGGGAAGAAGGGGGGGAAGTGGGGGAAAAATGGGGAAAACTGGGAAAAATGGGTGGAAAATTGGGGGAAAGGGGGTAAAAGGGAATTTTGCAGCAAAAAAATGGGATTGGGGAGGGAGGACCATGAGATTTTGGGGACGGAACCTAAAAATGGGGAAGGGACCCCAAAATTGGGGACGAACCCAAAAACGGGGGGCGGGGAGGCGAAAAATTGGGAGGGGGGAGACCCCAAATGTGGGGTGGGGGAGGGGGACCCCAAAAATTCCTCCCCGAGCGCCGCCATCTTGTCCCGGCGCGCGGCGATGACGTCACAGGCAACGCTCATTCAATAGTCATCTCTAATCTGCATAACCACGCCCCTGTGAGGCCGAGATACCTGTCTATCACTCTGTTGGCCACGCCCATTCCGTTGGACCGTGTGTTGCTGTCAATCAACGCCGTAGCCACGCCCCCATGTTTGACCGCGCTCGCTATGTGCTCTTTAAGCCACGCCCCTGTGTTGACCACGCCCACTGTGGGTTATACTAACGATTCTAAGCCACGCCTCCAGAGTAAGCCACGCTCATTGTGGGTTATAGTAACGGTTCTAAAGCCACGCCCATTGCGAGTCTATTAACGGCTCTAAGCCACGCCCCCAATCTTGACCACGCCCAGGGCGTGTCCCCCACCCAGGCCACGCCCCCGGGCGTTTCCCGCCCCCCTCCGTGGCCCCGCCCCTTTCCCCGTTCCGGTTCCGAACTCGCTCCGGGCCGGCGCCGCTCCCGCAGGTACCGAACCCCCCCCGGACCTTTTGGACCCCCCCGGGACCCCCAAATCCCCCCCGGGACCCCCCGGGACCCTCCCGGTGCTCCCCTCCCCCCCTCCCAAACCGTGACTCAGCGCGGCCCCGCCCAGTCCCGGAAATTGGGACCGAACGGGACCGAACCGGGACCGGAGCACGGGCGGGGTCCCGCGAGGGTCTTGGGGGGGTCCCGGGGGGGTTTGGGGGTCTCCGGAGCCCCCCGGTGTCTCCTAACGGGGCTGTCTCCTTCTCTTGCAGCCGCTCCCGGTGCCGCTCCCGGTGCCGCTCCCGGTGCCGCTCCCGGTGCCGCTCCCAGTTACCCCCGGGGCCCTCCCAGTGCTCCCAGTGCCGCCCCGGTGCCCTCCCAGTAACGCCCGGAGCCCTCCCAGTGCCTCCCAGTAACTCCCAGTGCCTCCCAGTAACTCCCAGTGCCTCCCAGTAACTCCCAGTGCTTTCCCAGTAGCTCCCAGTTCCCCCCACCCAGAGCTCTCCCAGTAGCTCCCAGTACCCTCCCAGTACCCCCCCAGCTCTCTCCCAGTTTCCCCCAGTAGCTCCCAGCTCTCTCCCAGTGCCTCCCAGTAGCTCCCAGTAACTCCCAGTGCCCCCCCCCAGCTCTCTCCCATTAACTCCCAGTGATTCCCAGTAGCTCCCAGTGCCTCCCAGTAGCTCCCAGCTCTCTCCCAGTTCTCCCCAGTGCCCCCCCAGCGCTCTCCCAGTAACTCCCAGTAGCTCCCAGTTGCCCTCCAGTACCTCCCAGTACTCCCCCAGTACCTCCCAGTTCCCCCAGTGCCCTCCAGTGCTCTCCCAGTCCCTCCCAGTAGCTCCCAGTGCCTCCCAGTAGCTCCCAGCTCTCTCCCAGTTCTCCCCAGTGCCCCCCCAGCGCTCTCCCAGTAACTCCCAGTAGCTCCCAGTTGCCCTCCAGTACCTCCCAGTACTCCCCCAGTACCTCCCAGTCCCACCCCAGTACCTCCCAGTTCCCCCCAGTGCCCCCCAGTTCTCTCCCAGTCCCTCCCAATTCTCTCCCAGTAACTCCCAGTGCCCCCCAGTCCCTCCCAGTAGCTCCCAGTGCCTCCCAGTACTCCCCCAGTAGCTCCCAGTTCCCCCCAGTGCCCCCCAGTCGCTCCCAGTCGCTCCCAGTGCTCCCAGTTTGCGCCATGTTCCTGGTGAAGGGGCTGCTGGGGGGCGGCGGCGGTGGGGGAGGGGCGGGGGGGGCGCTCCCGGGGGGCATCGGCTCCGTCCTGGGGGGGCTCCTGAGCGGGGGAGGGGGCGGCGGCGCCGGGGGGGCCATGGGGGTCCTGGGGGGCGTCATCAGCGCCATCAGGTGAGCAGGGGGGACATTGGGGGGATTGGGGACATTGGGGGGATTGGGGGGATTGAGGGATTTGGGGACATTGGGGGGACTTTAAGGACTTTGGGGACATTGGGGGATTTGGGGACATTGGGGGCATTGGGGACATTGGGGACATTGGGGGGATTGGGGGCATTGGGGACATTGGGGGGATTGGGGGGATTGGGGACATTGGGGGGATTGGGGGGATTGGGGGGATTGAGGGATTTGGGGACATTGGGGGGACTTTAAGGACTTTGGGGACACTGGGGGATTTGGGGACATTGGGGGGATTGGGGACATTTGGGGTTGGGGGTCCTGGGGGGTGTTATCAGCGCCATCAGGTGAGCAGGGCACACTGGGGACATTATGGGGATTGGGGACATTGGGGGGCATTGGGGGGATTGGGGACACTGGGGGGATTTGGGGACATTTGGGGGCATTAGGAGAATTTGGGGGTCATTGGGGGGTGACATTTTGGCTTGGGATGTGACACTTTGGGATGGGAGGTGATATTTGGCGATGGCAGGTGACACCGTGGGGTGGTGGGTGACACTTTGGGAATGGCAGGTGACACCTTGGGGTGACCCCTCCGTCCCCTCCCCACAGCGAAGCCGCCGCCCACTACAACCCTGAGCCCCCCGTAAGTGACAACAACTGACACCCCCCCCTCCTTGGGGACCCTCCGGGGTGGCCCCTGACACCCCCCTCCCAACCCGTATCCCCTCCCCTGATTTGGGGTCCCCTCCCCGTCCCCCTCCCCCGTGGATTTGGGGTCCCCTGACCCCCAGATTTGGGGTCCCCTCCCTGTCCCCACCCTGGATTTCGGGTCCTCTGTCCCTGCCTGGATTTGGGGTCCCCTGAGCCCCTGTGTCCCCTCCCCATATTTGGGGTCCCCTCCCTGTTGTCCCCCCTCGGATTTGGGGTCCCCCCATATTTGGGGTCGCAGGTTTGGGGTCCCCTGTCACCCCCACCATGTCCCCCCTGGAGTTGGGGTTCCCTGACCCCCCCTGGATTTGGGGTCCCCGATTGGGGTCCCTGACGCCCCCTGGATTTGGGGTCCCCGATTGGGGTCCCTGACCCCTCCCCGGATTTGGGGTCCCCGATTGGGGTCCCTGACGCCCCCTGGATTTGGGGTCCCGTTTTTGGGGTCCCTGACCCCCCTTTGTGCCCCCCAGCCCCCCCGTGCCCACATCTCCACGGTCGATGCCAACGAGAGCGAGGAGGTTCGGCAGTTCCGGCGCCTCTTCACGCAGCTGGCCGGGGAGGTGAGCGATCCACTGGGGACGCTGGGATCCACTGGGGTCTACTGGGGTCACTGGGATCCACTGGGGACGCTGGGATCCACTGGGGACACTGGGATCTACTGGGGACACTGGGATCTACTGGGGTCTACTGGGATCCATCTGGATCTACTGGGGACACTGGGATCTACTGGGGTCTACTGGGATCAATCGGGATCCACTGGGGGCACTGGGATCCACTGGGTCCTGCTGGGGGCGCTGGGATCCACTGGGATCATCAGGATCCACTGGGGCCCACTGGGATCTAATGGGGGCACTGGGATCCACTGGGGTCACTGGGATCCACTGGGATCTACTGGGAGCGCTGGCACCCAGTGGGATCCAATGGGGGCACTGGGAGATCCATTGGGTCACTGGGAACCACTGGGGGCACTGGGATCTACTGGGACATACTGGGATCCACTGGGAGGCACTGGTGTCTACTGGGGTCTTCTGGGGACACTGGGATCTGCTGGGATCCACTGGGGTCACTGGGATCCACTGTGATCTACTGGGAGTGCTGGCACCCAATGGGATCCAATGGGGGCCCTGGGAGATCCATTGGGTCACTGGGAACCACTGGGGGCACTGGGATCTACTGGGACATACTGGGGTCACTGGGATCCACTGGGAGGCACTGGTGTCTACTGGGACCTTCGGGATCCGTCAGGATCCACTGGGATCCATCGGGGTCTACTGGGGGCACTGGGATCTGTTTGGGGCACTGGGAACCACTGGGGGCACTGGGATCTACTGGGACATACTGGGATCTGCTGGGATCTGCTGGGGTCACTGGGATCCATCGGGGTCCACTGGGGGCACTGGGATCTGTTTGGGGCACTGGGAGGCACTGGGATCTATTGGGGCCACTGGGATCCACCCGATCCCTTGAAAACTCCTGGTTGGGGTCAGGATTTGGGGGGTTCTCCCAGGATTTGGGGGTCAGGATTTGGGGGTTCCCCAGACTTTGGGATTCTCCCAGGATTTGGGGGTCAGGATTTGGGCTGGATCAGGATTTTGGGGTTCCCCCATGATTTGGGGTCGGGATTTGGGGTTCGCTGATCATTTAGGAGCAGGATTTGGGGGGTCCTTCACGATTTGGTCTCAGCATTTGAGGGTCCCCCAGGGTTTGGGGGTTCCCCAGACTTTGGGGGTTCTCCACCATTTGGGATCAGGATTTGGGGGTTCCCCCATCATTTGGGATCAGGATTTGGGGTGGGTCAGGATTTAGGGGTTCCATGGGGATTTGGGGTCAGGATTTTGGGGGTTCCCCAGACTTTGGGGGTTCTCCACCATTTGGGATCAGGATTTGGGGTTTCCCCGTGATTTGGGGTTTGCTGATCATTTGGGATCAGGATTTGGGGTGGGTCAGGATTTGGGGGTTCCATGGGGATTTGGGGTTCTCCCATGATTTGAGATCAGAATTTGGGGGTCCCCCATGATTTGGGGTCAGGATTTGGGGGTTCCATGGGGATTTGGGGTCAGGATTTTGGGTTCCCCAGACTTTGGGGTTTCCCCATGACTTGGGGTCAGGATTTGGGGTTCCCCCGTTATTTGGGATCAGAATTTGGGGTTCCCCCACGATTTGGGGTCACAATTTGGGGTTCCCTGAGAATTTTGGGGTTCCCCCGTTATTTGGGATCAGAATTTGGGGTTCCCCCACGATTTGGGGTCACAATTTGGGGTTCCCCACCCCCCTGACCCCCCATTTCCCCCAGGACATGGAGGTGAGCCCCACCGAGCTCATGAACATCCTCAACAGGGTCGTCACCCGCCGTGAGTGCCCCCCGAAATCGGGGTTCAGGGCGGGGATTTTGGGGTCCCCGACGCTCCCGAGGGGTCTCTGGGGGTCTCCAGAACTTGGGGACCCCCCCCAAAATCCCCCAGGACCCCCCAAAATCCCCCTTGACCCCCCCCCCAGATCCCGACCTGAAGACGGACGGATTCGGGCTGGACACGTGCCGCAGCATGGTGGCCGTCATGGACGTACCCCGAAATTTTGGGGCGATTTTGGGGGATTTTTTTGGGATTTTTTGGGGATCTTTCAGAGGTTTTGGGGTGCAGGGAAATGGGGGGGTCCCCGGTGAACCCCAAAATGTCCTTGACGAGCCCCCCCAGAGCGACACCACCGGGAAATTGGGGTTTGAGGAGTTCAAGTACCTCTGGAACAACATCAAGAAGTGGCAGGTGAGAACCCCAAAATTTTATTTTTATTTTTATTTTTGGGGGTCCCAAAAATCGGGGGGGCCCCAAAATTATGGGATGGGAGGTTAAAGTGGAATGGGATCCCAAAATTGGGGTGCTCAGGGTGAAAGGGGACCCCGGAATTGGGGGGGATCCCAAAATAAATGAGCTTCAAAATGGAGGAAAACCAAACATTTAGGGTGAGGGGCGCCCCAAAAATCGGGATGGGAACCCCAAAAATCGGGATGGGAACCCCAAAATTATGGGGTGAGAGTTTAAAGTGGAATAGGATCCCAAAACTGGGGTGCTCAGCGTGAAAAGGGACCCCAAAAATGGAGGGAAAAGGGAAAACTGGGAGCGATCCCAAAATAATGAGCCCCAAAATTGAGGAAAATTGAAAATTTGTGGTGAGGGGAACCCCAAAAAAAATCGGGGTGGGAACCCCAAAAATCGGGATGGGAACCCCAGAATCCTGGGCGGACATCCCAAAAACCGGGAAGACCCCAAAATTGGGGGGAATCCCCCCAAAAAATGGGACCCCACCCCCAAAATCGATTTGGGCACCCAAAATCAGGGAGACCCCAAAATCGAGGGGAGGAACCCAAAAAATTTGGGGGTGGGACCCCAAAATTTCCCCTCTTAAATTCCAACCCCCCTAAAAAAACGTGAGGGGGCGGTTTAGGGAACCCCAAAATTTTTTCGGGGTGGGGTTGGGAACCACAAAATATTTTGGGGGGGGGGGTTAATTAAGGGGAGCGGGTATAAAAATTTGGATTTCATGATTTTAAAGGGGATGGGGGCGGGGGGGATTTTTGGGGTTCGGGAGGGTCCCCAAATTTTGGGGAGGGGCTGAGGGGGATTTGGGGGTGGGGGACCCCAAAAAAAAACCCCAAAATCCCCCAAAATTTTGGCTTTTTCCCCTCAGTGTGTGTACAAACAATTCGACACCGATCGCTCGGGGACCATCGGGCCCCAGGAACTGCCCGGAGCCTTCGAGGCCGCAGGTTTGGGGATTTTGGGGGTTTTTTGGGGGGTTTTGGGGGTTTTTTGGGGGTTTTTGGCATTTTTTGGGGTTTTTGGGGTTTTGGGGGATTTTGGGGTTTTTTTTGGGGGGATTTTTGGGGAGGTTTAGGGGGGATTTTGGGGGGTTTTAGGGGATTTTTTGAGGGATATTCGGTGGCTTTGGGGGAGTTTTGGGGATTTTTTTTGGATTTTTTGGGAGATTTCTGAGGGGGGTTCTGGGGGATTTTTGGGATTTGGGGGAGGTTGGGGGATTTTTTGGGGATTTTTGGGAAGTTCTGGGGGATTTTTGGGATTTGGGGGGATTTTTTGGGGATTTTTGGGGTTTTGGGGGATTTTTTGGGGTTTTGGGGGATTTTTTGGGGATTTTTGGGGGGTTTTTGGGGGATTTGGGGGGATTTTTTGGGGGTCTGAGGGGATTTTGGAGAGATTTTTGGGGGGTTTAGTGGGGATTTTTTTTTTGCAGTTTTGGGGGATTTTGGAGGGTTTTGAGGGCATTTTGGGGGGGTTTTGTGGGATTTTTGAGGATTTTTGGGGGGGTTTGAGGGGATTTTTGAAGGATTTTGGGGGGATATTTGATGGGTTTGGGGTTTTTTTTTTATTTTAGGGGGGATTTTGGGGGGAGTTTGGGGGAATTTTAGTAATCTTTTGGGGTTTTGGGGGGATTTTTTTGGAATTTTGGGGAGGATTTTTGGGAATTTCGAAAGGTTTTCGGGGATCTTTGGGAGTTTTTTGGGGGAGTTTTTTATATTTACAAGGATTTTTGGGGGATTTTTTGGGGATTTTTGTGGGGACTTTTGGGGAGATTTCTGGGGCATTTTGGGGGATTTTTTGGGGGACTTCTTTGGAATTTGGGGGGAATTTTAGGGGGATTTTGGGGATTTTTTTGGGGATGTTGGGGGGATTTTCTTTAGATGTTTTGGGGAATTTGGGGGGAGTTTTTTTGGGGGACTTTTGGAGATTTTTGAGGGTTTTTTTTTTAGGAATTTTTTTTTTTTTTTTTTTTTTGGGGGGGGGTGGATTTTTAGAGATTTTTACTTCGAGATTTTGGGGAGTTCAAGATATTTTTGGGGGGGCAGTCCGGGACATTTTGAGAGGGGGGAGAAATTTGGGGGGGGGGGGGGGTGACCCCTGAAGTATTCGGGGTTGGGTTGAATTTATTTTGGGGATTTTTTTGGGGGGGGGGTGGGTAAAAAAATGAGAATATTTGAGTATTTGGGGGGGAATTGTCCGATTTTGGGGGGGTTTGAAGGCGTTTTGGGGGGGGTCAAAGGTCACGCGCGCCCCTCCCCCGCAGGGTTCCGGCTGCCCCCCCCGCTCTGGGCGGTTTTGGGGCGTCGCTACGGGGACGAGGGGGGGAACCTCGACTTCGACAACTTCATCAGCTGCCTCGTGCGCCTCGACGCCATGTTCCGTAAGGGCCCCCCAAAACACGGCGGGGACCCCCAGAATATGGGCGGGGAATCCGAAAAATCCGGGGGGAAATCCGAAAATCTGGGGGGGAAATCCGAAAAATCCGGGGGGAAATAAAAAAATCCAGGAGAAAATCTGAAACTGAGGGGGGGGTGGGGAACCCCAAAATCTGGGGGGGGGAATCGCAAAATTTGGGGGGAAAAAATCCAAAAAATTTGGGGAGAAATCCGAAAATCTGGGGTGGAATTGCGAAATTTGGAAAAAGCTGAAATTTTGCGGGGGGGGAAATACAAAAAAATCTGGGGGGAAATAAAAAAATCCAGGAGAAAATCTGAAACTGGGGGGGGGGGGGAGAACCCCAAAATCTGGGGGGAGAATCGCAAAATTTGGGGGGAAAAATTCAAAAAATTTGGGGAGAAATCCTAAAATCTGGGAGGAGATCTGAAATTGGGGGGAAAATCCCAAAATCTGGGGGGGGGGGGGGGGGGGGGGGGGGGAAATCCAAAAATCTGGGGGGAGAATTGCAAAATTGGGGGGGAAAAATTCGCAAAAATTAGGGG
>NC_080627.1:1182591-1396441 GCF_027887145.1 Ammospiza caudacuta | reverse complement strand
TGATTTTGGGATATTTTTGTGATGTTTTGGGGATGTTTCTGGGATGATTTTGGGGCGTTTCTGGGCTCATTGCTGCCGTCCCTGTGCTCCCCAGCCGCCCATTTGGCCTCCCTGGCCCAGGATCTGTTTCCCTGCAGGGCTGAGCTGCTCCAGGGGGGGCTGGGGGGGCCCAACCGGGGCCGGGTCCTGCGGCACCTCCTGGGGGGGCGGCCCCTGCTCGTCCCGTATCCTTCGGGGTCAGGTTTGGGGGGTCTGGGGGCTCCTTTTGGGGTCTGGGGGCTCCTTTTGGGGTCTGGGGGCTCCTTTTGGGGTCTGGGGGCTCCCTTTGGGGTCAGATTTGGGGTTTGGGGCAGCCTCTGCTCGTCCTGTATCCTTCATTTGGGGGGTTTGGGGGGTCCATTTGGGGTCTGGGGGCTCTTTTGGGGTCTGGGGGCTCCTTTTGGGGTCAGATTGGGGTTTGGGGCGGCCCCTGCTCGTCCCGTATCCTTCTATGGGGTCTGGGGGCTCCTTTAGGGGTCTGGGGGCTCTTTTGGGGTCTGGGGGCTCCTTTTGGGGTCTGGGGGCTCCATTTGTGGTCAGGTTTGGGGTTTGGGGCGGCCCCTGCTCGTCCCGTATCCTTCGGGGTCAGGTTTGGGGGGTCTGGGGGCTCCTTTTGGGGTCTGGGGGCTCCTTTTGGGGTCTGGGGGCTCCTTTGGGGTCTGGGGGCTCCTTTGGGGGTCTGGGGGCTCCTTTGGGGTTCCTTTTGGGGTCAGGTTTGGGGTTTGGGGCGGCCCCTGCTCGTCCCGTATCCTTCTATGGGGTTTGGGGGCTCCTTTGGGGTTTGGGGGCTCCTTTTGGGGTCTGGGGCAGCCTCTGCTCGTCCCGTATCCTTCATTTGGGGGGTTTGGGGGGTCCATTTGGGATCTGGGGGCTCTTTTGGGGTCTGGGGGCTCTTTTGGGGTCTGGGGGCTCCTTTGGGGTCAGATTTGGGGTTTGGGGCAGCCCCTGCTCATCCCAGATCCTTCATTTGGGGGGTCTGGGGGCTCCTTTGGGGTCTGGGGGCTCCATTTGGGGTCTGGGGGCTCCATTTGGGGTCAGATTTGGGGTCTGGGGGCTCCCTTTGGGCTCCTTTTGGGGTCTGGGGGCTCCTTTTGGGGTCAGATTGGGGTTTGGGGCGGCCCCTGCTCGTCCCAGATCCTTTGGGGTCAGGTTTGGGGGCTCCTTTAGGGGTCTGGGGGCTCCTTTTGGGGTTTGGGGTCACAATTTGGGGTCAGATTTGGGGTTTGGGGGCTCCATTTGGGGTTTGGGGTCCTTTGGGGCTCCTTTTGGGGTCTGGGGGCTCCTTTTGGGGTCAGATTGGGGTTTGGGGCAGCCCCTGCTCATCCCATGTCCTTCTGTGGGGTCAGGTTTGGGGGCTCCTTTTGGGGTCTGGGGGCTCCTTTTGGGGTCAGATTTGGGGTTTGGGGTGGCCTCTGCTCGTCCCGTATCCTTTGGGGGGTCTGGGGGCTCCTTTTGGGGTCTGGGGGCTCCTTTTGGGGTCCTTTGGGGGCTCCTTTGGGGTCCGGGGGCTCCTCTGGGGTCTGGGGGCTCCCTTTGGGGTTTGGGGGCTCCTTTTGGGGTCTGGGGGATCCATTTGGGGTCTGGGGGCTCCTTTTGGGGTCCTTTTGGGGTCTGGGGGCTCCATTTGGGGTCTGGGGGCTCCATTTGGGGTCAGGTTTGGGGTTTGGGGCAGCCCCTGCTCGTCCCGTGTCCTTCTATGGGGTCTGGGGGCTCCTTTGGGGTCTGGGGGCTCCTTTTGGGGGTCTGGGGGCTCCTTTGGGGTCTGGGGGATCCATTTGGGGTCTGGGGGCTCCTTTGGGGGGTCCATTTGGGGTCTGGGGGCTCCTTTTGGGGTCAGGTTTGGGGTCTGGGGGCTCCTTCGGGGTCTGACTTGGGGTCACTTTTGGGGTCTGGGGGCTCCATTTGGGGTTTGGGGTTTGGGGGGGCCCCTGCTCGTCCCGTATCCTTCAATGGGGGGTCTGGGGGCTCCTTTTGGGGTCTGGGGGCTCCATTTGGGGTCTGGGGGCTCCATTTGGGGTCCTTTGGGGCTCCTTTGGGGTCTGGGGTCTCCATTTGGGTTTTCGGGTCCCTTTTGAGGGTTTTAGGGTCCCATTTGGGGTCTTGAGTCTGTAATTGGGATTTTGGGTTTCCCTTTGGGTTTTGGGGTCTGGGATTCGGGTTTTGGGGTCCCATTTGGGGTTTTGGGGTCCCATTTGGTGTTTTGGGGTCCCATTTGGTGTTTTGGGGTCCCATTTGTGGTTTTGGGGTCCCATTTGGGGTTTTGGGGTCCCATTTGGGGTTTGGGGTCAGATTTGGTGTTTTGGGGTCCCCATTTGGGGTTTGAGGTCCCCATTTGGTGTTTTGGGGTCCCATTTGGGGTTTGGGGTCCCCATTTGGGGTTTGGGGTCCCATTTGTGGTTTTGGGGTCCCCATTTGGGGTTTGGGGTCCCATTTGGTGTTTTGGGGTCCCATTTGGGGTTTTGGGGTCCCATTTGTGGTTTTGGGGTCCCATTTGGGGTTTGGGGTCCCCATTTGGTGTTTTGGGGTCCCATTTGTGGTTTTGGGGTCCCATTTGGGGTTTGGGGTCCCCATTTGGGGTTTGGGGTCCCCATTTGGTGTTTTGGGGTCCTCATTTGTGGTTTTGGGGTCCCCATTTGGTGTTTTGGGGTCCCATTTGTGGTTTTGGGGTCCCCTTTGGGGTTTTGGGGTCCCCATTTGGGGTTTGGGGTCCCATTTGTGGTTTTGGGGTCAGATTTGGGGTTTTGGGGTCCCCATTTGGGGTTTGGGGTCCCCATTTGGTGTTTTCGGGTCCCATTTGGGGTTTGGGGTCCCCTTTGGGGTTTTGGGGTCCCATGTGGGGTTTTGGGGTCCCCATTTGGGGTTTGGGGTCCCATTTGGTGTTTTGGGGTCCTCATTTGTGGTTTTGGGGTCCCATTTGGTGTTTTGGGGTCCCATGTGGGGTTTTGAGGTCCCCATTTGGTGTTTTCGGGTCCCATTTGGGTTTGAGGTCCCCATTTGGGGTTTTGGGGTCCCATTTGGTGTTTTGGGGTCCCATTTGGGGTTTTGGGGTCCCATTTGTGGTTTTGGGGTCCCATGTGGGGTTTTGGGGTCCCATTTGGGGTTTGGGGTCCCATTTGTGGTTTGGGGTCCCCATTTGGGTTTTGAGGTCCCCATTTGTGGTTTTGGGGTCCCCATTTGGTGTTTTGGGGTCCCATTTGGGGTTTTGGGGTCCCATTTGGGGTTTGGGGTCCCCATTTGGTGTTTTGGGGTCCCATTTGGGGTTTTGGGGTCCCCTTTGGGGTTTCGGGGTCCCATTTGGTGTTTTGGGGTCCTCATTTGTGGTTTTGGGGTCCCAATTTGGTGTTTTGGGGTCCCCATTTGTGGTTTTGGGGTCCCAATTTGGTGTTTTGGGGTCCTCATTTGTGGTTTTGGGGTCCCATTTGGTGTTTTGGGGTCCCATGTGGGGTTTTGAGGTCCCCATTTGGTGTTTTCGGGTCCCATTTGGGTTTGAGGTCCCCATTTGTGGTTTTGGGGTCCCATTTGGGGTTTTGGGGTCCCATTTGGTGTTTTGGGGTCCCATTTGGGGTTTTGGGGTCCCATTTGTGGTTTTGGGGTCCCATGTGGGGTTTTGGGGTCCCATTTGGGGTTTGGGGTCCCATTTGTGGTTTGGGGTCCCCATTTGGGTTTTGAGGTCCCCATTTGTGGTTTTGGGGTCCCATTTGGGGTTCGGGGTCCCATTTGGTGTTTTGGGGTCCTCATTTGTGGTTTTGGGGTCCCATTTGGTGTTTTGGGGTCCCCATTTGGGGTTTGGGGTCCCATTTGGTGTTTTGGGGTCCCCTTTGGGGTTTCGGGGTCCCATTTGGTGTTTTGGGGTCCTCATTTGTGGTTTTGGGGTCCCATTTGGTGTTTTCGGGTCCCATTTGGGGTTTTGGGGTCCTCATTTGTGGTTTGGGGTCCCATTTGTGGTTTGCGGTCCCATGTGGGGTTTTGGGGTCCCCATTTGGGGTTTGGGGTCCCATGTGGGGTTTTGGGGTCCCATTTGGGGTTTGGGGTCCCAGGTGGGGGTTTGGGGTCCCATTTGGGGTTTTTGGGTCCCATTTGTGGTTTTGGGGTCCCATTTGGGTTTTGGGGTCCCATTTGGGGTTTTGGGGTCCCCTTTGGGGTTTTGGGGTCCCCATTTGGGGTTTGGGGTCCCATTTGGTGTTTTGGGGTCCTCATTTGTGGTTTTGGGGTCCCAATTTGGTGTTTTGGGGTCCTCATTTGTGGTTTTGGGGTCCCATTGGTGTTTTGGGGTCCCATGTGGGGTTTTGAGGTCCCCATTTGGTGTTTTCGGGTCCCATTTGGGTTTGAGGTCCCCATTTGGGGTTTTGGGGTCCCATTTGGGGTTTTGGGGTCCCCTTTGGGGTTTCGGGGTCCCATTTGGTGTTTTGGGGTCCCCTTTGGGGTTTTGGGGTCCCATTTGGGGTTTGGGGTCCCCTTTGGGTCCCGTTTTTGTCCCCTGACCCCCCCCAGCTACGACGGCGACAGCAACCACGCCCCCTGCAGGCGGCGCGGCCACCGAGCGCACTGGGCCCTGATCATCGGTGAGGGGGCCCCAAAACACCCCAAAAACACCCCAAAATACTCCCAAAAACACCCCAAAACCACCCCTAAAAACCACCCCAAAATACCCCTAAAAACCACCCCAAAATCCCCCTTCAAAATCCCAAAAATTCCCCCCAAAATCACCCCAAAATACCCCTAAAAACCACCCCAAAATCCCCCCCAAAACCCCTTCAAAATCCCAAAAATCCCCCCAAAACCACCCCAAAAACACCCCAAAATACCCCCAAATCACCCCAAAACCACCCCAAAATCCCCCTTCAAAATCCCAATAATTCCCCCAAAAATGTCCCCAAATCCACGCCAAATAATCCCTAAAATTCATCCCCAAAATCCCCCAAAATCCCCCTTCAAAATCCCAAAAATCCCCCCAAAAATCCCCCCAAAATCCACCCCAAATCACCCCAAATAATCCCTAAAATTCACCCCCAAAAATCCCCCCAAAATCCCCCAAAATCCCCCTTTAAAATCCCCAAAAATTCCCCCAAAAATGTCCCCAAATCCACCCCAAATAATCCCTAAAATTCACCCCCAAAATCCCCCTTCAAAATCCCAAAAATCCCCCCAAAAATCCCCCCAAAATCCACCCCAAATCACCCCAAATAATCCCTAAAATTCACCCCCAAAAATCCCCCCAAAATCCCCCAAAATCCCCCTTTAAAATCCCCAAAAATTCCCCCAAAAATGTCCCCAAATCCACCCCAAATAATCCCTAAAATTCACCCCCAAAATCCCCCTTCAAAATCCCAAAAATTCCCCCCAAAATCCTCCCAAATCCACCCCAAAATCACCCCAAATAATTCCTAAAATTCACCCCCAAAATCCCCCCCAAATCACCCCAAATAATCCCTAAAATTGACCCCCAAAAATCCCCCAAAATCCCCCAAAATCCCCCTTGAAAATCCCCAAAAATTCCCCCAAAATCACCCCAAATCCCCCTTCAAAATCCCAAAAATCCCCCCAAAAATTCCCCCCAAATTCCCCCAAAATCCCCCTTCAAAATCCCCAAAAATCCCCCCAAAAATCCCCCCAAAATCACCCCAAAACCACCCCTAAAATCACCCTAAAACCACCCCAAAACCCCACACCAAAACTACTTCAAACCCACCCCCAAAACCGCCCCAAATTCACCCCTAAAATCTCCCCAAAAGCCCCCCAAAAGTCTCCAAAATCCCCCCTAAAATCATCCCAAAATAACCCAAAATCCAACCCTAAAACCACCAAAAAATCCCCCCCAAATCACCCCAAAATCTCCTCAAAATAACCCAAAATTCAACCCCAAAATGCCCTCAAAAATCACCCTGAAAATGCCCCCAAAATCCCCCTAAAAATCCCTAAAAACCACCCCCAAAATCCCCCTAAAAAATCCCAAAAAATCCCCCAAATTCACCCCAAAATCTCCCTAAAACCACCCCCAAAACCCTCCCAAAAACCCCCAAAGTCACCCCAAAAATCCCCCAAATAATCCCAAAAAACCACCCCCAAAACCACCTCCAAAATCCCCAAAATCCCCCTAAAAAATCCCCAAAACCCCCAAAATTCCCCAAAATCCCCCCAAACTCCCCCAAATAATCCCTAAACCCCCCCCCCAAAAACCTCCAAAGTCACCCCAAAAATCCCCCAAATAATCCCAAAAAACCACCCCCAAAATCCCCAAAATCCCCCTAAAAAATCCCCAAATTCACCCCAAAATTCCCCAAAATCCCCCAAACTCCCCCAAATAATCCCTAAAACCCCCCCCAAAAACCCCCAAAGTCACCCCAAAAATCCCCCAAATAATCCCAAAAAACCACCCCCAAAACCACCCCCAAAATCCCCCTAAAAAATCCCCAAATTCACCCCAAAATTCCCCAAAATCCCCCAAACTCCCCCAAATAATCCCTAAAAACCAACCCCAAAATCGCCCAATCCCCCCAAAATCCCCCTAAAAAATCCCCAAAATCCCCCAAATTCACCCCAAAATCCCCCTAAAAAATCCCCAAAATCCCCCAAATTCACCCCAAAATCCCCCTAAAAAATCCCCAAAATCCCCCAAATTCACCCCAAAATCCCCCTAAAAACACCCCCAAAACCACCTCCAAAATCCCCCAAATTCACCCCAAAATCCCCCTAAAAAATCCCCAAAATCCCCCAAATTCACCCCAAAATCCCCCTAAAAAATCCCCAAAATCCCCCAAATTCACCCCAAAATCCCCCTAAAAAATCCCCAAAATCCCCCAAATTCACCCCAAAATCCCCCTAAAAAATCCCCAAAATCCCCCAAATTCACCCCAAAATCCCCCTAAAAAATCCCCAAAATCCCCCAAATTCACCCCAAAATCCCCCTAAAAAATCCCCAAAATCCCCCAAATTCACCCCAAAATCCCCCTAAAACCACCCCAAACTAACCCAAAAATCCCCCCAAAATCCCCCTAAAAAATCCCCAAAATTCCCCAAATTCACCCCAAAATCCCCCCAAACCCCCTCCCAAAAAACCCCCCCAAAACCCCCATTTTGAGGGGGGGTCTCTGAAGCCCCCTCCCCATTTCAGGCCTCCCCATGCCCCATTTTGAGGGGGGGTCTCTCTCTCTGAAGCCCCCTCCCCATTTCCAGTGTCCCTGAGCCCCCTCCCCATTTTGGGGTCTCTCTCTCTGAAGCCCCCTCCCCATTTCAGGGTTCCCCGTGTCTCATTTCGGGGGGTGGTCTCTAACTGAAGCCCCCTCCCCATTTCAGGGTTCCCCGTGTCTCATTTTGGGGGGTGGTCTCTCTCTTAACTGAAGCCCCCCTCCCCATTTTGGGGGGTGGTCTCTCTCTAATTGAAGCCCCCTCCCCATTTCAGGCCTCCCTGTGCCCCATTTTGAGGAGGGGTCTCTCTCTCTCTAAGTGAAGCCCCCTCCCCATTTCCAGTGTCCCTTGAGCCCCCTCCCCAATTCCAGGGGTGATTCCTGAGCCCCCTCCCCATTTCGGGGTCTCTCTCTGAAGCCCCCTCCCCATTTCAGGCCTCCCCATGCCCCATTTTGAGGGGGGTCTCTCTCTAACTGAAGCCCCCTCCCCATTTCAGGCCTCCCCGTGCCCCATTTTGGGGGGTGGTCTCTCTCTAACTGAAGCCCCCTCCCCATTTCGGGGGTCTCTCTCTCTAACTGAAGTCCTCTCCCCACATTGGGTCTTTCCCTGAAGCCCCCTCCCCAATTTGAGGCGGGGCTCTCTCTCTGAAGCCCCCTCCCCAATTTCACGCCTCCTGATGTCCCATTTTGGGGAGTGGTCTCTCTAACTGAAGCCCCCTCCCCATTTTGGGGTCTCTCTCTGAAGCCCCCTCCCCATTTCATGGCTCCCCGTGCCCCATTTTGAGGGGGGTCTCTCTCTAACTGAAGCCCCCTCCCCATTTCGGGGTCTCTAACTGAAGCCCCCTCCCCATTTCAGGGCTCCCCATGTCCCATTTCGGGGGGTGGTCTCTCTCTAACTGAAGCCCCCTCCCCATTTCAGGGCTCCTCGTGCCCCATTTTGGGGGGTGGTCTCTCTCTAACTGAAGCCCCCTCCCCATTTCAGGGCTCCTCGTGCCCCATTTTGGGGGGTGGTCTCTCTCTAACTGAAGCCCCCTCCCCATTTCAGGGCTCCTCGTGCCCCATTTTGGGGGGTGGTCTCTCTCTAACTGAAGCCCCCTCCCCATTTCAGGGCTCCTCGTGGCCGTGCCCCCCCAGGCCCCGCTGGGACCCCGATTCCAGAGGGACCCCGAGATCCCCAACGTCTTCCACGCCCCCCAAATTGGGGCTGGGGGCTTCCAAAATGGGGCTGGGGGTGTCAAAAACGGGTCTGGGGGTGTCCAGAATGGGGCTGGGGGCTTCCAAAATGGGGCTGGGGGCTCCAAAAATGGGTCTGGGGGAGTCCAAATTGGGGCTGGGGGTGTCCAAAATGGGTCTGGGGGCTCCAAAAATGGGGCTCGGGGCTCCCAAAATGGGTCTGGGGGCTTCCAAAATGGGTCTGGGGGAGTCCAAATTGGGGCTGGGGGTGTCCAAAATGGGTCTGGGGGCTCCAAAAATGGGGCTGGGGGTGTCCAAAATGGGTCTGGAGGCTCCAAAAATGGGGCTCGGGGCTCCCAAAATGGGTCTGGGGGCTTCCAAAATGGGGCTGGGGGTGTCAAAAACGGGTCTGGGGGTGTCCAGAATGGGGCTGGGGGCTCACAAAATGGGGCTGGGGGTGTCCAAAATGGGGCTGGGGGCTTTCAATTTGTGTCTGGGGGCTCCCAATTTGGGGAGGGGTCTCAGACCCAGGGGAGACCCCAATTTGTGTCTGGGGGTTCCCGAATTGGGTCTGGGGGCTCCCAATTGGAGGAAGGGCTGAGGGATTTGAGTCTGGGGTCCCAATTTGAGTCTGGGGTCCCGAGTGAGCCCGAATTTGGTCTGGGGTCTCCAATTGGGTCTGGGGTCCCGAGTGAGCCTGAATTGGGTCTGGGGTCCCCGTTAGGTTCAGATAACCCCGAACTGGGTCTGGGGTCTCCCTTCGGACCCAGTGACCCTGAATTGGGTCTGGGGTCTCCAATTGAGTCTGGGCTTCCCGAATTGGGTCTGGGGTCCCCATTAGGTTCAGATAACCCCGAATTGGGTCTGGGGTCTCCAATTGAGTCTGGGGTCCCCGAATTGGGTCTGGGGTCTCCATTTGAGTCTGGGGTCCCCGAATTGGGTCTGGGGTCCTCAGCTGACTCTGGGCTTCCCGAATTGGGTCTGGGGTCCCCGTTAGGGTCAGTTAATCCCGAATTGGGTCTGGGGTCTCCAATGGAGTCTGGGCTCCCCGAATTGGGTCTGGGGTCTCCATTTGAGTCTGGGGTCCCCGAATTGGGTCTGGGGTCCTCAGCTGACTCTGGGCTTCCCGAATTGGGTCTGGGGTCTCCAATTGAGTCTGGGGTCCCCAAATTTGGTCTGGGGTCCTCATTAGGTTCAGTTAACCCCGAATTGGGTCTGGGGTCTCCCTTCGGATCCAGTGATCCCGAATTGGGTCTGGGGTCTCCATTTGAGTCTGGGCTTCCCGAATTGGGTCTGGGGTCCTCATTAGGGTCAGTTAACCCCGGATTGGGTCTGGGGTCTCCCTTGGACTCTGCTAATCCCAAATTGGGTCTGGGGTCTCCAATTGAGTCTGGGGTCCCCGAATTGGGTCTGGGGTCTCCAATTGGGTCTGGGCTCCCCGAATTGGGTCTGGGGTCCTCATTAGGTTCAGTTAACCCCAAATTGGGTCTGGGGTCTCCAATGGGGTCTGGGCTCCCCGAATTGGGTCTGGGGTCTCCATTTGAGTCTGGGGTCCCCGAATTGGGTCTGGGGTCCTCAGCTGACTCTGGGCTTCCCGAATTGGGTCTGGGGTCCTCAGCTGACTCTGGGCTCCCCGAATTGGGTCTGGGGTCCCCATTAGATTCAGATAACCCCGAATTGGGTCTGGGGTCTCCAATGGAGTCTGGGCTCCCCGAATTGGGTCTGGGGTCTCCAATGGAGTCTGGGCTCCCCGAATTGGGTCTGGGGTCCTCATTAGGTTCAGTTAACCCCGAATTGGGTCTGGGGTCCCCATTAGATTCAGATAACCCCGAATTGGGTCTGGGGTCCTCATTAGGTTCAGTTAACCCCAAATTGGGTCTGGGGTCTCCAATGGGGTCTGGGCTCCCCGAATTGGGTCTGGGGTCTCCAATGGGGTCTGGGCTCCCCGAATTGGGTCTGGGGTCTCCAATGGAGTCTGGGCTCCCCGAATTGGGTCTGGGGTCTCCAATGGGGTCTGGGCTCCCCGAATTGGGTCTGGGGTCTCCAATGGGGTCTGGGCTCCCCGAATTGGGTCTGGGGTCTCCAATGGAGTCTGGGCTCCCCGAATTGGGTCTGGGGTCCCCATTAGATTCAGATAACCCCGAATTGGGTCTGGGGTCTCCAATTGAGTCTGGGCTCCCCGAATTGGGTCTGGGGTCTCCAATGGGGTCTGGGCTCCCCGAATTGGGTCTGGGGTCCTCATTAGGTTCAGTTAACCCCGAATTGGGTCTGGGGTCCCCATTAGATTCAGATAACCCCGAATTGGGTCTGGGATCTCCAATGGAGTCTGGGCTCCCCGAATTGGGTCTGGGGTCCTCATTAGGTTCAGTTAACCCCAAATTGGGTCTGGGGTCTCCAATGGGGTCTGGGCTCCCCGAATTGGGTCTGGGGTCTCCAATGGGGTCTGGGCTCCCCGAATTGGGTCTGGGGTCTCCAATGGGGTCTGGGCTCCCCGAATTGGGTCTGGGGTCTCCAATGGGGTCTGGGCTCCCCGAATTGGGTCTGGGGTCTGTGCTGGTGCTGGCGCTGCAGGGGAAGAGCCCCCGGCCGCAGCTGTGGCCGCTGGGGGCGCTCGCGGACAGCAACGCCCAACTGCGCGAGCTGAGCCCGCACCGCGCCGGCGGCGGCTTCGTGCTGCCCCCTGGCGGCGTGGCGGGGGGACTGCAGGGACGGGCCGTGCTGCTGCACCCCCTGCACACCCCTCCTCAAATTCAGCGCTGTGGAGACCCCTCCTCAAAATAAAATATGTAAATATTTTCTTGTATTTCAAGGGAGTTTTTGGGGTTTATTTGGGGTTTTTATGGGGATTTTTGGGTGTTTTTTGCGGTTTTTTTTGGTGGGTTTTTTGGGGGATTTTTGGGGGATTTTTGTGGATTTTTTTTTTTTTTGTTTTTGGGGGTGTTTTTTCAGTTACTTTTTGGGAATGTTGGGGGGTTTTATCTTATTTGGGGGGAGGGGGATTGTTGTGGGTTTTATGGGAGATTTTACAGAGTATTTTGGGAGGATTTTTGAGAATTTTGGTGAGGTTTGAGGGTTTCTTTGGTGGGTTTTGGGTGGATTTGGGGAGGAATTGGGGGAGGTTTTTGGGGGGCTCTTGGTGAGGTGTTTGAGGGGGTATTGAGACAATTCAGGAAGGATTTTGGGGGTCTTGAAGGGGTTTTGGTGGATATTTGGGGGTGTTTTTGCCTTTTATTGTGGTTATTTGGGATCTTGGGGAGGTTTTGAGGGGATTTTGGGGAGGTTTTGGGGTGATTTGGGTGGATTTGGGGGCTCTTGGGGGTCTCCGGGGGCGCTCGCAGACGGCTGCTGCACCCCCAATAGAAAAATGGAAATTTTTCGTGATTTTCTTCTGTTTTTCTTGTGGTTTTGATTTTTTTTTTTTTTTTTTTTTTTTTTTTTTGTGGTGTTTTATGGGCATTTTTGGGGGTTTTTTAGGGATTTTTTTGGGTTTTCGTGGGGTACTTTTTGGGGATTTTTCTGGGTTTTTGGGAGATTTTTGGTGCTTTGTGGTGGGGTTTTCTGGTGGTTTTTTTGAAGGGGTTTTGGGGGATTTTAATGGGTGTTTTAGGGGGGATTTTTGTGGTTTTTATATTTTTTTTTTGTGAGATTATTGGGGGATTTTGGGGTTTTTTTGGCCCCTTTCCCCTCACGGTTCCCGCCCTTTCCCTGCCCCCTTTCCCCTCACGGTTCCGCCATTTCCTTGGCCCTTCCCCCCTTTCCCCTCACAGGGGATTTTTGGGGGGCATTTTCGTGGTTTTTGAGGGGATTTTTTGAGGTTTTTTGGTGGATTTTAGGGGGTATTGGGGAGTTTTTAGAGGGATTTTTTTTTTTTTTTTTTCCGTGGGTTTTGGGTGGATTTGGGCAAGTTTTGTGGATTTATTTTAGGGTGGATTTGGGGAGGCTTGGGGGGAGTTTGGGAAAATTTGGAGGTGATTTTGAGGGGACTTTGTGAGCAGATTTTGGGGGGGTTTTGATGCAGATTTTTGTGGGTTTTCCGTGGGGGTTTTGGCAGAATTTGGGGAGGTTTTGGGGAGGTTTTGGGGTGATTTGGGTGAATTTTGGGGCTCTCGGGGGTCTCCGGGGGCGCTCGCGGACAGCAACGCCCAACTTCGTGCTGACCCTGGCGGCGTGGCGGGGGGACTGCAGGGACGGGCACTGTGGAGACCCCTCCTCAAAATAAAAATCAGGATTTTTTTTTTGTGATTTTTTTGTGTCTTTTTGGGGGTTTTTTTTGGGTTTTTTTTTGTTTTTTTTTTCAGGGATTTTTGGTAGTTTTTTGCAGTTTTTATGGGGGTTTTTAAGGGGACCCCCCCCCCACTTCCTTTTTAAGGGAATTCCCCCACTTCACCGGGACCCCTCCCCACAATAAAAAATTGAATTTTTTTTTTTATTTTCTTGTGTGTTTTTTCAGAGAGTTTGGGGGGATTTTGGGGTTTATTTTTAAGATTTTTTTGGGGTGAATTTTTGGGGGATTTTGGGAGATTTTTGTGGGGGTTTTTGTGGATTTTTGTGTGGGATTTTTGTGAGATTTTTTTTTTTGTGGGTTTTTTTTTGGGGTGTTTTGGGGGGGGATTTTTGGGGGTTTTAATGGTTTTTTTTAGGGGGGATTTTTCTGGGATTATTTTGTGAGATTATTGGGGGGTTTTGGGATTTTTTTGGCCCCTTTCCCCTCACGGTTCCCGCCCTTTCCCTGCCCCCTTTCCCCTCACGGTTCCGCCATTTCCCCGCCCCCTTTCCCCTCACGGTTCCCGCCCTTTCCTTAACCACGCCCCTTTCCCCATCACAACTCTATCTAACCACGCCCCCTCATGAATAAACATCCCACATTGACCACGCCCCTATTTCCCGCTGAGCCCCGCCCATCTCCTGGGCGCGTTCAGCCCCGCGCATGCGCAGCACACCCGGAAGTGGCTTCACTGGGCGCCGCCATCTTTGCTCCCCGTTCCCCCGGCCCGGCTCCAGCATGTCCGAGACCTACGGTGCGGCTATAGGGGATCCATAGGGGATCCATAGGGGATTTATGGGGGCTGGGGCGGTTATAGAGGGTCTGGAGGGGGTCTGGGGGTGTCTATGGGGGGTTTGAGGGGGTCTATAGGGGATTGGGGGGGGACTGTAGGGGATTTAGGGGTGCCCTGAGGGGGTTTTGGGGGTTCTATAGGGGATCCATAGGGGATTTATGGGGGCTGGGGCGGTTATAGAGGGTCTGGAGGGGGTCTGGGGGTGTCTATGGGGGGTTTGAGGGGGGTCTATAGGGGGATTGGGGGGGGCTGTAGGGGATTTGGGGGTGCCCTGAGGGGGTTTCGGGGGGCTATAGGGGATTTATAGGGGATCTATAGGGCATCTATAGGGGATCAGTGGGGGCTGGGGGGTTTATAGAGGGTCTGGAGGGGGTCTAGGGGGGTCTATAGGGGATTGGGGGGGGTCTATAGGGGTTTGGGGGGGGGCTCTGGGGGTGTCTATAGGGGATTGGGGGCGATCTGGGGGGGGCTATAGGGGATTTATAGGGGTTATAGAGGATCTATAGGGGTTATAGAGGATCTATAGGGGTTATAGGGGATCTATAGGGGACCTATAGGAGTTATAGGGGATCTATAGGGACTATAGGGAATCTATAGGGGATCTGTAGCGGTTATAGGGGATGTATAGGAGATCTATAGGGGATCTATAGGGGTTATAGGGGATCTATAGGAGATCTATAGGGGATCTATAGGGGGTTATAGGGAACCTATAGGGGATCTGAGGGGGTTATAGGGGATCTATAGGGGATCTGAGGGGGCTGTAGGGGATCTATAGGGGATCTATAGGGGATCTGAGGGGGTTATAGGGGATCTAGATAGGGAGCAGGGATCTATGGGGATCTATAGGGGATCTATAGGGATCTATAGGGGATCTGAGGGGGCTGTAGGGGATTTGGGGGCGCTCTGGGGGATCCATAGGGGGCTCTATAGGGGGATCTGGGGGTCCCTATCAGGTGGGTTTTGGGGTAGGGGCTTCTTTAGGGGATCTATAGGGTGGTTCTGGGGGTGTCCATAGGGGATCTGGGGGGGTCCCTATAGGGGATTTTGGGGGTCTGGGGGTGTCCATAGGGGATCTGGGGGGGGTCCCTATAGGGGATTTGGGGTCTGGGGGTGGGGGTGTCCATAGGGGTTCTGGGGGAGGTCCTAGGGGGGATTTCTGGGATTTGGGGTCTGGGGGTGTCCATAGGGGATCTTATCAAGGGATTCTGTGGGGGTCTGGGGGGTGTCCATAGGGGTTCTGGGGAGGTCCAGGGGGGATTTTGGGGTCTGGGGTGTGGGGTGTTCATAGGGGATCTATAGGGGATCTGTGGGGGTTTGGGGGTGTCCATAGGGGATCTGGGGAGGGTCCAGGGGGATTTTGGGGGTCTGGGGGTGTCCATAGGGGATCTATAGGGGGGGGCTCTATGGGGGTCTGGGGGTGTCCATAGGGGATCTATAGGGGATTTTGGGGGTCTGGGGGTGTTCATAGGGGATCTATAGGGGATCTGTGGGGGTCTGGGGGTGTCCATAGGGGTTCTGGGGGGAGGTCCAGGGGGGATTTTGGGGGTCTGGGGGTGTCCATAGGGGATCTATAGGGGGGGGCTCTATGGGGGTCTGGGGTGTCCATAGGGGATCTATAGGGGATCTGTGGGGGGTCTGGGGGTGTCCATAGGGGATCTGGGGGGGTTCCTATAGGGGATTTTGGGGGTCTGGGGGTGTCCATAGGGGATCTATAGGGCTCCAGGGGGGATTTTGGGGGTCTGGGGGTGTCTATAGGGGATCTCGGGGGGTCCTATAGGGGATTTTGGGGGTCTGGGGGTGTCCATAGGGGATCTATAGGGGATCTGTGGGGGTCTGGGGGTGTCCATAGGGGTTCTGGGGGAGGTCCAGGGGGGATTTTGGGGGTCTGGGGGTGTCCATAGGGGATCTATAGGGGATCTGTGGGGGTCTGGGGGTGTCCATAGGGGTTCTGGGGGAGGTCCAGGGGGGATTTTGGGGGTCTGGGGGTGTCCATAGGGGATCTATAGGGGATCTGTGGGGGTCTGGGGGTGTCCATAGGGGATCTGGGGGGGTTCCTATAGGGGATTTTGGGGGTCTGGGGGTGTCCATAGGGGATCTATAGGGCTCCAGGGGGGATTTTGGGGGTCTGGGGCTGTCCATAGGGGATCTGGGGGGGTCCTATAGGGGATTTTGGGGGTCTGGGGGTGTCCATAGGGGATCTATAGGGAAACTGTGGTGGTCTGGGGGTGTCCATAGGGGATCTGGGGGGGTCCAGGGGGGATTTCGGGGGTCTGGGGGTGTCCATAGGGGATCTATAGGGGGGGGCTCTATGGGGGTCTGGGGGTGTCCATAGGGGATCTATAGGGGATCTGTGGGGGTCTGGGGGTGTCCATAGGGGATCTGGGGGGGTTCCTATAGGGGATTTTGGGGGTCTGGGGGTGTCCATAGGGGATCTATAGGGCTCCAGGGGGGATTTTGGGGGTCTGGGGGTGTCCATAGGGGATCTGGGGGGGGTCCAGGGGGGATTTCGGGGGTCTGGGGGTGTCCATAGGGGATCTATAGGGGGGGGCTCTATGGGGGTCTGGGGGTGTCCATAGGGGATCTATAGGGGATCTGTGGGGGTCTGGGGGTGTCCATAGGAGATCTGGGGGGGCTCCAGGGGATCTATAGGGGTCTGAGAGTCGCTGTCGGGGGGTTTGGGGGTGTCTGGGGGGGGGCTCTAGGGGGTCTATAGGGGTCTGGGGGGGTTCTGGGTTTCTGTAGGGCTGGGGGTGTCTATAGGGGGTCTGGGGGTTCCTATAGGGGATTTGGCGGGGTGTTAGGGGATCAATAGGGGATCTATAGAGATCTATAGGGGATTGATAGGGGTCTATAGAGGATCAATAGGGGATCTATAGGGGTCTATAGGAGATCAATAGGGAATCAATGGGGCATCTATAGGGGATCAATAGGGGATCTATAGAGATTTATAGGGGTCTATAGGAGATCAATAGGGATCTATAAGGAATCAATGGGGCATTTATAGGGAATCTGTAGGGCGATCTATAGGGGATCAATAGGAGATCTATAGGGGGTCTATTGGGGCGTCTATAGGGGATCTATAGGGGATCAAGGGGGATCTATAGGGGATCAATGGGACATCAATAGGGATCAGTGGGGGGATCTATAGAGGATCAATAGGGGATCAGTAGGAGATCTATAGGGATCTATACGGGATCAATGGGGCATCAATAGGGGATCAATGAGGGACCTATAGGGGATCAATGGGGGATCAATGGGGCATCAATGGGGGATCAATGGGGGATCAATGGGGGATCAATGGGGCATCAATGGGGGATCAATGGGGCATCAATGGGGGATCGATGGGGGATCAATGGGGCATCAATGGGGCATCAATGGGGGATTGATGGGGGGATCAATGGGGCATCAATGGGGGATCAATGGGGCATCAATAGGGGATCAATGGGGATCAATGGGGCATCAATGGGGCATCAATAGGGGATCAATGGGGGATCAATGGGGCATCAATGGGGCATCAATGGGGCATCAATGGGGGATCGATGGGGGATCAATGGGGCATCAATGGGGCATCAATAGGGCATCAATGGGGCATCAATGGGGGATCGATGGGGGATCAATGGGGCATCAATGGGGGATCAATAGGGGATCAATGGGGCATCAATAGGGGATCAGTGGGGGACCTATAGGGGTCTATAGGGGATCAATGGGGGATCAATGGGGCATCAATGGGGGATCAATGGGCATCAATAGGGGATCAATGGGGGATCAATGGGGCATCAATAGGGGATCAATGGGGGATCAATGGGGCATCAATGGGGGATCAATGGGGCATCAATAGGGCATCAATGGGGGATCAATGGGGCATCAATAGGGGATCAATGGGGGATCAATGGGGCATCAATAGGGGATCAATGGGGGATCAATGGGGCATCAATGGGGGATCAATGGGGCATCAATGGGGGATCAATGGGGCATCAATAGGGGATCAATGGGGCATCAATAGGGGATCAATGGGGGATCAATGGGGCATCAATGGGGGATCAATGGGGGATCAATGGGGCATCAATGGGGGATCAATGGGGGATCAATGGGGCATCAATAGGGGATCAATGGGGGATCAATGGGGGATCAATGGGGCATCAATGGGGGATCAATGGGGCATCAATGGGGGATCAATGGGGGATCAATGGGGCATCAATAGGGGATCAATGGGGGATCAATGGGGGATCAATGGGGCATCAATGGGGGATCAATGGGGGTCTATAGGGGATCAATGAGGGACCTATAGGGGATCGATAGGGGATCAATGGGGGATCGATAGAGAATCAATAGGGCATCAGTGGGGGTCTATAGGGGAATTCTGGGGTTTCTAGATGGGAATTTGGGGTCCAAATTTGGGAATTTTGGGGTTTGAAAGTCAATTTTGGGGTTTTTGAAGGGAATTTTGGGGTTTCTAGGGGGGAATTTTTGAGAATTTTGGGATTTGAAAGGGAAATTTGGATTTTTTTAAAGGGAATTTTTGGGAATTTTGGGGTTTTCAAGCCAATTTTGGGGATTTTAAATTGAATTTTGGTTTTTTTTTTCCCCAGATTTCCTGTTCAAGTTCCTGGTGATCGGCAGCGCCGGCACCGGCAAGTCCTGCCTGCTGCATCACTTCATCGAGAGCAAGTGTAGGAAATTCCAGAAATTTCCAGAAATTTCCAGAAATTTTGGGAATGCTGGGGGGGCAGGGAATATTTGGGAATTTTTTGGGGGATTTTGGGGGATTTTTTGGGGCATTTTTGGGGATTTTTTGTGATTTTTTTGGTGATTTTTGGGGCCATTTTTTGGGCATTTTTGGGGAAGTTTTTGGGATTATTTGGGGACTTTTTGGAATTTTTTTGGGATTTTTTTGGGGAATTTTTTGGGCACTTTTTGGGATTTTTTTGTAATTTTTTTGTAATTTTTTGTGTTATTTTTAAGGCATTTTGGGGGATTTTTTGGGGATTTTTTGGGACATTTTTTGGAGTGTAGTTTTGGGAATTATTTGGAATTTTCAGGAGATTTTGGGGAATTTTTTTGGGATTTTTTTTGGAATTTTTTTTGGATTTATTTGGAATTCTTTGGGGATTTCTTGGGAATTTTTGGGGATTTTGGGGGGAATTTTTTGGGCTATTTTGAGGCATTTTTGGGGCTTTTTTTGGTCATTTTTAGGACATTTTGGGGGATTTTATTTCCTGTCATTTTGGGGCCATTTGGGGCAACTTTGGGTCATTTTCAGTAATTTTGTGTCACTCTTGGGGCCATTTTGGGGCCATTTCTGGTCACTTTTTCCCCATTTTTTCCCATTTTTTCCCCATTTTTCCCCCTTTCCCCCCATTTTTTCCCCATTTTTCCCAATTTTTTTCCATTTTCCCCCATTTTTTCCCATTTTCCCAGTCAAGCAGGATTCCAACCACACCATCGGGGTGGAGTTCGGCTCCAAGGTCGTCAACGTGGGCGGCAAAAGCGTCAAACTGCAGATCTGGGACACGGCCGGCCAGGAGCGCTTCAGGTGCCCAAATTCCCACAAATTCCCACAAATTCCCACAAATTTCCCACTTTTCCTTCCTTTCCCCCCTTTTTCCCCAAATTTTGGGGCTTTTTCCCCAATTTTTTCCCTTTTTTTTCAATTTTTTTCCCATTTTTTCCCCATTTTTTTCTGATTTTTTCCTCATTTTCTTCTGATTTTTTTTACCATTTTTCTCCATTTTTTTCCTGATCTTCCCCCTTTTTTCCCTTTTCCATCCTTTTCCCAGTCTCCTCCCTTTTTTCCCAAATTTTTTTGATTTTTTCCAATTTTTTTCCTCATTTTTTCACATTTTTCCCCATTTTCCAGGTTTTTTCCATTTTTTTTCATAATTTTTCTCCATTTTCTTGTTATTTCCCCCCTTTTTCCCACTTTCCCCTTTTTTCCTGACTTTTTCCTGATATTTTCCTGCTTTTTTCCCATTTTCCATGACTCTCCCCGCTTTTCCTCCCTTTTCCCTCTTTATTCCTATATTTTCCCCATTTTTTTGCCTTTTTCCTCATTTTTTCCCTTTTTTTTGGTTTTTTTTTTTTTTTTTCCAATTTTTTCTCATTTTTTCCCCATTTTTTTGCCTTTTTCCTCATTTTTTCCGGTATTTTTTTTCCAATTTTTTCCCATTTTCTCTCATTTTTCGTGGATTATTTCCAGTTTTCCCCGTTTTTGTTCTTTTCCCCAATTTTCCGGAATTTTCCGGAATTTTCCGGAATTTTCCGCGTTGCTTTGTGTTTGTGCAGGTCGGTGACGCGCAGTTATTACCGCGGGGCCGCGGGGGCGCTGCTCGTCTATGACATCACCAGGTGAGCCTCTGACGTCATCGCAGCCGCCGTGACGTCATCAGCCAGGCCCCGTGACGTCATGGGGCCCGGCTCTGACGTCACCGAGGGGCTGCGATGCCATTGGGCGGATTGATGACGTCACGATGTTAGACCGTGACGTCACAGATTGGGATGCGACGTCATCAAATGCAATGTGACGTTGAGAGGTGGATGACGTCACCGGGATGTGGTGTGACGTCATCCACGGCTGTGTGACGTCACCGGGTCTGTTAAATGAGGGTATGACATCATCAAGCGGGAGTGTGACGTCACCAGGTGGCTCTGTGATGTCATCTATGGGCGTGTGATGTCATCGATGTCTATGTGATGTCACTGTGTGGGTGAATGACATCACCACATGAGGCTATGATGTCATAGACGTGAGTGATGTCATCAGTCGGGATATGACGTCATCGAGGGCTGTGTGCGCCCATTAGATGTGTCTATGACGTCATCAACATATCTGTGACGTCACCAGCCGTGTTGATGATGTCACCATGGGAATTGATGACATCACCATGGGAATTTCTTGTAGTTTTGGGCCGGTTTTTTCCCATTTTTTCCCATTTTTTTCTCGTTTTTTCACATTTTTCTCCCGTTTTTTGGGTTTTTCACCCCAATCCCAGCCGGGAGACGTTCAACGTGCTGGCGCCGTGGCTGTGACATCATCCTGTGACTGTATGACGTCATCGTGTGAATGTATGATGTCATTGTGTTAATTTATGGCCATTTTTTCCCATTTTTTCCCTTTTTTTTTTCCCGTTTTTTCCCGTTTTTCACCTTTTTTCCCATTTTTTGTGTTTTTCACCCCAATCCCATCCGGGAGACGTTCAACGCGCTGGCGCCGTGGCTGTGACATCATCCTGTGACTGTATGACGTCATTGTGTGAATGTATGACGTCATTGTGCCAATTTAGGGCGTTTTTTGGCCGTTTTTTTCCCATTTTTTCACTGTTTTTTCACATTTTTTCACATTTTCTCCCGTTTTTTCCCGTTTTTTGGGTTTTTCACCCCAAACCCAGCCGGGAGACGTCCAACACGCTGGCGCCGTGGCTGTGACATCATCCTGTGCATTGATGACATCATTGTCTTCATTTATTGTATTTTTTTCCCATTTTTTTCCCATTTTTTCCCATTTTTTTCCTGTTTTTTCCCCGTTTTTTCACATTTTTCTCTCGTTTTTTTCCCGTTTTTTGTGTTTTTGGCCCCAAACCCAGCCGGGAGACGTCCAATGCGCTGGCGCCGTGGCTGTGACGTCATCCTGTGAATGTATGATGTCATTGTGTGAATGTATGACGTCATTGTGTCAATTTATGGCCGTTTTTTTCCCATTTTTTTCCCGTTTTTTTCACGTTTTTCTCTCGTTTTTTCCCGTTTTTTGTGTTTTTGGCCCCAATCGCAGCCGGGAGACGTACAACGCGCTGGCGCAGTGGCTGACGGACGCGCGCACCCTGGCCAGCCCCAACATCGTCATCATCCTCTGCGGCAACAAGAAGGACCTGGAGGGCGAGCGCGAGGTGACGTTCCTGGAGGCGTCGAGGTTCGCGCAGGAAAACGGTGCGGAAAACCGGGAAATTGGGAAAAATGGGGAAAAATGGGAAAAAAATGGGGAAAAATGGGAAAAAAATGGGGAAAAATACGAAAAAATGGGGGAAATTGTGAAAAAACTGGGGGGAAATGGGGCTTGGGATCATTGGGATCATTGACGTTCCTGGAGGCGTCGTGGTTTGCAAAGGAAAACGGTGCGGAAAACCGGGAAATTGGGAAAAATGGGGAAAAAATGGGAAAAAGTGGGAAAAAAATGGGAAAAAATGGAAAAAATACAAAAAAATGGGGAAAATTGTAAAAAAAACTGGGGGGAAATGGGGCTTGGGATCATTGGGATCATTGATGTTCCTGGAGGCGCAGGAAAACGGTGCGGAAAACCGGGAAATTGGGAAAAATGGGGAAAAAATGGGAAAAAATGGGAAAAAATGGGGAAAAATGGGAAAAAAATGGGGAAAAATATGAAAAAATGGGGGAAATTGTAAAAAAAACTGGGGGGAAATGGGGCTTGGGATCATTGGGATCATTGACGTTCCTGGAGGCGTCGTGGTTTGCAAAGGAAAACGGTGCGGAAAACCGGGAAATTGGGAAAAAATGGGGAAAAAATGGGAAAAAATGGGGAAAAATGGGAAAAAAATGGGGAAAAATGGGAAAACAATGGGGAAAAATACGAAAAAATGGGGGAAATTGTGAAAAAAACTGGGGGGAAATGGGGCTTGGGATCATTGGGATCATTGATGTTCCTGGAGGCGCAGGAAAACGGTGCGGAAAACCGGGAAATTGGGAAAAATGGGGAAAAAATGGCAAAAAATGGGAAAAAATGGGGAAAAATGGAAAAAAATGAGGAAAAATATGAAAAAATGGGGGAAATTGTAAAAAAAACTGGGGGGAAATGGGCTTGGGATCATTGGAGGTGACGTTCCTGGAGGTGCAGGAAAATGGTGCGGAAAACAGGGAAATTGGGAAAAATGGGGAAAAAATGGCAAAAAATGGGAAAAAAATGGGGAAAAATGGGGAAAAATATGAAAAAATGGGGGAAATTGTGAAAAAAACTGGGGGGAAATGGGGCTTGGGATCATTGGGATCATTGATGTTCCTGGAGGCGCAGGAAAACGGTGCGGAAAACAGGGAAATTGGGAAAAATGGGGAAAAAATGGGAAAAAAATGGGAAAAAATGGGGAAAAATGGGAAAAAAATGGGGAAAAATATGAAAAAATGGGGGAAATTGTAAAAAAAACTGGGGGGAAATGGGGCTTGGGATCATTGGGATCATTGACGTTCCTGGAGGCGTCGTGGTTTGCAAAGGAAAACGGTGCGGAAATGCGGGGAAATTGGGAAAAAGGGGAAAAGATGGGAAAAAAATGGGAAGAAAATGGAAAAAAATGGGAAAAAATGGGGGAAAATATGAAAAAAACCGGGGGGAAATGGGGCTTGGGGTCATTGGAGGTGACGTTCCTGGAGGCGTCGTGGTTTGCGAAGGAAAACGGTGTGGAAACGTGGGGAAATTGGGAAAAATGGGGAAAAATGGGGAAAAATGGGGAAAAAATGGGGAAAAATGGGAAAAAATGGGGAAAAATGGGAAAAAAATGGGGAAAAATATGAAAAAATGGGGGAAATTGTGAAAAAACTGGGGGGAGGGAAATGGGCTTGGGATCATTGGAGGTGACGTTCCTGGAGGTGCAGGAAAACGGTGCGGAAACGCAGGGAAACGGGAAAAACGGCAAAAAATGGGGAAAAAATGAAATTAATGGGAAAAAAACGGGAAAAAAATGAAAAAAATACTAAAAAAATTGGGGAAAACTGGATAAAAACCGGGGGGAAATGGGGTTTGGGGTCATTGGGATCATTGACGTTCCTGGAGGCGTCGAGGTTCGAGCAGGAAAACGGTGCGGAAACGCGGGAAAACGGGAAAAATGCGATGGGAATTTGGGAATTTCCGATGGGAATTTGGGAATCCCGATGGGAATTTTGGAATTCTGATGGGAATTTGGGAATTCCCGGGCTGCAGAGCTGATGTTCCTGGAGACGAGCGCGCTGACGGGCGAGAACGTGGAGGAGGCGTTCCTGAAATGCGCCCGCAGCATCCTCAACAAAATCGACTCCGGTAATTCGGGAATTTTGGGGTTTTTTTGGGATTTTTTGGGATTTTTTTGGGGATTTTATGGGATTTGGGAGTTGGGAGGGAGAGGTTGGAGATCAAAACTTGGGGGAATTTTGGGAATTTTGGGATTTTTGGCGTTCCTGAAATGCACCCGCAGCATCCTCAACAAAATGGAGTCTGGTAATTCGGGATTTTTGGGATTTTGGGGTTTTTTTGGGATTTTTTGGGATTTTATGGGATTTGGGAGTTGGGAGGGAGAGGTTGGAGATCAAAACTTGGGGTTTTTTGGGAATTTTGGGATTTTTGGCGTTCCTGAAATGCACCCGCAGCGTCCTCAACAAAATGGAGTCTGGTAATTCGGGAATTTTGGGAATTTTGGGATTTTTTGGGATTTTTGGGATTTTTTTGGGGATTTTATGGGATTTGGGAGTTGGGAGGGAGGGGTTGGAGATCAAAACTTGGGGGAATTTTGGGAATTTTGGGATTTTTGGCGTTCCTGAAATGCGCCCGCAGCGTCCTCAACAAAATCGACTCCGGTAATTTGGGAATTTTGGGGTTTTTTGGGATTTTTTGGGATTTTTGGGATTTTTTTGGGATTTTTTGGGATTTGGGAGTTGGGAGGGAGGGCTTGGAGATCAAAACTTGGAAGAAATTTTGGGAATTTTGGGGCTTTTGGCGTTCAAAACAAAATGGAGTCTGGTAATTTGGGATTTTTGGGATTTTTTAGGATTTTTTTGAGATTTTTTGGGATTTTGGGGGATTTTTTTTTTTTGTTTTTTTGGGATTTTTTGGGATTTTTTTTGGGGGGATTTTTTGGGGATTTTTTTGGGATTTTTGGGGATTTTTTTGGGATTTTTTTTGATTTTTTGGATTTTTTTGGGGATTTTATGGGATTTGGGAGTTGGGAGGGAGGGCTTGGAGATCAAAACTTGGGGGAATTTTGGGAATTTTGGGATTTTTGGCGTTCCTGAAATGCGCCCGCAGCATCCTCAACAAAATGGAGTCTGGTAATTCGGGAATTTTGGGGTTTTTGGGGGATATTTAGGGGATTTTAGACCCCAAAATTGCTGGGATTTTGAGGGGATTTTGGGGGCGATTTTGAGGGGATTTTAGAGCCCAAAATTCCTGGGTTTTTTGGTGGGATTTTGGGGGATTTTAGGGGTTTTAGGAACCCAAAAAATCCCAGATTATTTTGAGGGGATTTTGGGGCGATTTTGAGGGATTTTGGATCCCAAATTTCCTGGGATTTTTGAGGGGATTTTGAGGTGATTTTGGGGGATTTTTTGTGGGATTTTTGGGAATTTTGGGGGATTTTTAGGGGATTTTAGAGCCCAAAATTCTCGGGATTTTTGAGGGGATTTTGGGGGGATTTTTGGTGGGATTTTGGGGAATTATGGGGGTTTTTTAGGGGATTTTAGGTCCCCAAATTCCTGGGATTTTTGAGGGGATTTTGGGGGGATTTTAGGGGATTTAGGAAGCCAAAAAATCCCAGATTTTTTGAGGGGATTTTGGGAGATCCAGGGGGAATTTTGGATCCCAAATTTCCTGAGATTTTTGAGGGGATTTTGGGGTGATTTTGGGGGATTTTTGGTGGGATTTTTGGGAATTTTGGGGGATTTTTAGGGGATTTTAGGTCCCAAAATTCTCGGGATTTTTGAGGGGATTTGGGGGGATTTTTGGGGCGATTTTGAGGGGATTTTGGATCCCAAATTTCCTGGGGTTTTGGGGCGATTTTGGGAGATTTTTGGTGGGATTTTGGGAATTTTGTGGGATTTTTAGGGGATTTTAGAGCCCCAAATTCCTGGGATTTTTGAGGGGATTTTGGGGGGTTTTGGGGCAATTTTGGGGAATTTTTGGTGGGATTTTTGGGAATTGTGGGGGATTTTTTGGGGGATTTTAAAGACCAAAATTCTCGGGATTTTTGAGGGGATTTTGGGGCGATTTTGGGGGATTTTTGGTCCCAAAATTCTCGGGATTTTTGAGGGGATTTTGGGGGATTTGGGGGATTTTGGGACCCAAATTTCCTGGGGTTTTGGGGAGAGTTTTGGTGGGATTTTGGGGGATTTTTGAGGGGATTTTGGGGGGATTTTAGGGGGTTTAGGAACCCAAAAAATCCCAGATTTTTTGAGGGGATTTTGGGGGGATTAGGGGCATTATGGGGTCCCAAATTTCCTGGGGTTTTGGGGAGAATTTGGGGTGATTTTGGGGAATTTTTGGTGGGATTTTTGAGGATTTTAGAGCCCAAAATTCTCGGGATATTTGAGGGGATTTTGGGGGATTTTTGGGGCGATTTTGAGGGATTTTGGGACCCAAATTTCCTGGGGTTTTGGGGTGATTTTGGGTGGGATTTTGGGCTACTTTGGTGGAATTTTAGGGGATTTTTTGGGGGATTTTGGGGCCCAAAATTCCCAATTTTTTGGAGATTTTGGGAGATCCTGGGGGAATTTTGGATCCCAAATTTCCTGGGGTTTTGGGGAGGGTTTTGAGGGGATTTTGGGGGATTTTTGGTGGGATTTTTGGGAATTTTTAGGGGATTTTAGGTCCCAAAATTCCTGGGATATTTGAGGGGATTTTGGGGGGATTCTGGGGGATTTTAGAGCCCAAAATTCTCGGGATTTTTGAGGGGATTTTGGGGCGATTTTGAGGGATTTTGGGACCCAAAATTCCTGGGATTTTTGAGGGGATTTTGGGGCGATTTTGGGGGATTTTTGGTGGGATTTTTGGGGGATTTTTGGTGGGATTTTTGGGAATTTTGGGCGATTTTTGGTGGGATTTTAGGGGATTTTAGTTCCCAAAATTCCCGGGATTTTTGAGGGGATTTTGGGGGGATTTTAGGGCCCAAAATTTCCATTTTTTGCCCCAGGGGAGCTGGATCCCGAGCGGATGGGCTCGGGGATCCAGTACGGGGATTCGTCGCTGCGGCAGCTCCGGCAGCCCCGGGGGGCTCCCACCCCAACCCGGCAAAACTGCGGCTGCTGAGAGCCCCGAACGGCCCCGAAAACAGGTGAGACACCCCAAAAATATCCCAAATACACCCCAAAACCACCCCAAAAATTCAGGTGAGACACCCCAAAAATATCCCAAATACACCCCAAAACCACCCCAAAAATTCAGGTGAGACACCCCAAAAATATCCCAAATAAACCCCAAAACCACCCCAAAAATTCAGGTGAGACACCCCAAAAATATCCCAAATAAACCCCAAAACCACCCCAAAAATTCAGGTGAGACACCCCAAAAATATCCCAAATAAACCCCAAAACCACCCCAAAAATTCAGGTGAGACTGCCCCAAAAATATCCCAAAAAATTCAGGTGAGACACCCCAAAAATATCCCAAATACACCCCAAAACCACCCCAAAAATTCAGGTGAGACACCCCAAAAATATCCCAAAAAATTCAGGTGAGACACCCCAAAAATATCCCAAATAAACCCCAAAACCACCCCAAAAATTCAGGTGAGACTGCCCCAAAAATATCCCAAAAAATTCAGGTGAGACACCCCAAAAAAATCCCAAATAAACCCCAGAACCACCCCAAAAATTCAGGTGAGACTGCCCCAAAAATATCCCAAAAAATTCAGGTGAGACACCACAAAAATATCCCAAAACCACCCCAAAAATTCAGGTGAGACACCCCAAAAAAATCCCAAATACACCCCAAAAATTCAGGTGAGACACCCCAAAAATATCCCAAATAAACCCCAAAACCAACCCAAAAAACAGGTGAGACCGCCCCAAAAATATCCCAAATACATCCCAAAACCACCCCAATAATTCAGGTGAGACACCCCAAAAATATCCTAAATAAACCCCGAAACCACCCCAAAAATTCAGGTGAGACCGCCCCAAAAATATCCCGAAACAATCCCAAAACCACCCCAAAAATATCCCAGAAAATCCAGTTGAGACATCACAAAAAATCCCCAAAACCACCCCAAAAATATCCCAAAAAATCCCCAAAATATCCCCAAAAATCCCAAAAATATGCCAAAATATATCCGAAAAAATATTCCAAAAATACCCCAAAAATATCCCAAATACATCCCAAAAATTCAGGTGAGACCGCCCCAAAAAATATCCCGAAACAATCCCAAAACCACCCCAAAAATATCCCAAAAAATCCAGTTGAGACACCCCAAAAATATCCCAAAAAATTCAGGTGAGACACCCCAAAAAAATCCCAAATACATCCCAAAAATTCAGGTGAGACACCCCAAAAATATCCTAAATAAACCCCAAAACCACCCCAAAAATTCAGGTGAGACCACCCCAAAAATATCCCAAAAAATCCAGTTGAGACATCACAAAAAATCCCAAAAATTCAGGTGAGACACCAGAAAAAATCCCAAAAATTTCAGGTGAGACGCCCCAAAAATATCCCAAAAAATTCAGGTGAGACACCCCAAAAATATCCCAAATACATCCCAAAAATTCAGGTGAAAACCCCCAAAATATCCCAAAAAATCCAGTTGAGACTCCACCAAAAATGCCAAAAAATTCAGGTGAGACACCACAAAAAATCCCAAAAATTTACGTGAGACACCCCCAAAAATATCCCAAATAAATCCCCAAAACCCCCCAAAAATTCAGGTGAGACACCCCAAAAAAATCCCAAATACACCCCAAAAATTCAGGTGAGACACCCCAAAAATATCCCAAAAAATCCAGTTGAGACACCACAAAAAACCCCAAAAAATTCAGGTGAGACACCAGAAAAAATCCCAAAAATTTCAGGTGAGACGCCCCAAAAATATCCCAAAAAATTCAGGTGAGACACCCCAAAAATATCCCAAATACATCCCAGAAATTCAGGTGAAAACCCCCAAAAATATCCCAAAAAATCCAGTTGAGACACCACAAAAAACCCCAAAAAATCCAGTTGAGACACCACAAAAAATCCCAAAAAATTCAGGTGAGACACCACAAAAAATCCCAAAAATTTCAGGTGAAACACCACAAAAAATCCCCAAAAATATCCCAAAAATATCCCAAAATATCTGAAAAAAATCCCCAAAAAATCCCCAAAAAATCCCCCCAAAAATCCCAAAAAATCCCCAAAAAATCCCCAAAAATCCCCCCAAATTTAACCCTTAAATTTCCCAAATCCCCCAAATTTAACCCTGAAAATGCCCCAAAAATCCCCCCAAATTTAACCCTTAAATCCCCCAAATTTTATCCCCAAACCCCCAAAATTTAACCCCGAAATGCCCAAAAAATCCCCAAATTCTCCCCCAATTTTAACCCTTAAATCCCCAAATTTTAACCCTGAAACGCCCAAAAATCCCCAAATTCCCCCCAATTTTTAACCCCAAAATCCCCAAATTCCCCCAATTTTGAACCCCAAATTCCCCCCCAATTTTTAACCCCAAAATCCCCAAATTTTAACCCCAAAATGCCCAAATTCCCCCAAAATTGAACCCGTAAAATGCCATCAAATCCCTCCCAAATTAACCCTTAAAATCCACAAAATTCCCCAAAAAACCCAAAATTTAACCCCCAAAAATTCTGTAAAATCCCCCCAATTTTAACCCCAAAATCCCCAAATTCGCCCCAATTTTTAACCCCAAAATCCCCAATTTTAACCCAAAAATTCCCAAATTTCCCCCAATTTTTAACCCCAAAATCCCCAAATTCCCCCCAATTTTTAACCCCAAATTTCCCCCAATTTTTAACCCCAAAATCCCCAAATTCCCCCCAATTTTTAACCCCAAAACCCCCAAATTCCCCCAATTTTTAACCCCAAAATCCCCAAATTCCCCCAATTTTTAACCCCAAATTCCCCCAATTTTTAACCCCAAAATCCCCAAATTCCCCAAATTTCCCCCAATTTTTAACCCCAAATTCCCCAAATTTTTCTCCCCAATTTTTAACCCCAAAATCCCCAAATCCCCCCAATTTTTAACCCCAAAATCCCCAAATTCCCCCCAATTTTTAACCCCAAAATCCCCAAATCCCCCCAATTTTTAACCCCAAATTCCCCCAATTTTTAACCCCAAAACCCCCAAATTCCCCCAATTTTTAACCCCAAAATCCCCAAATTCCCCCCAATTTTTAACCCCAAAATCCCCAAATTTCCCCCAATTTTTAACCCCAAATTCCCCCAATTTTTAACCCTTTCCTCCCCATCTCTCCCCCTCCAGGACCAGGTGCCTCTTCCAGAACCTCGAGACCCCCCCAGGAATTTTTGGGGTGGGGTCCCCCCAAAAAAACCCCAAATTTTGGGGGGGGTCTCCCCTCCCCCACCCCCCAAAAACCCCCAAATTTTGGGTCCAATTCTGCTGCTTTTGGGCAAAAAAAAACTCCAATTTTGGGGGGTCCCCCCATTTTGGACACGGTTTTTTGGGGGGGGTCCCTCAAATTTTGGGGACCCCCCCCCCCCCGTCCATTTTTTTTCCTTTTTTCTTTTCCTTTTTTTTGCCTTTTTTGGGGTTTTTTTTGCATTTTTTTGCCATTTTTGGGCCATTTTTTGGTGGTTTTGGGGTTTTTTTGGGGGGTGCCCCCCATTATTTTGGGGTCTCCCCCTCCCCCAATTTTTCCTCCGTCCCCCTCCCCACCCCCCAAATTGGGGGGGGGGGTCTTTTTTCCCATTTTTTCTCCAATTTTTTCCCATTTTTTTTCCCATTTTTTCCAAATTTTTTCTTTTTTTTTGTCATTTTCTTCCTTTTTTTTCCCATTTTTTTCTCCAATTGTTTCCCATTTTTTCTCCATTTTTTTCCCATTTTTTCCCCTTTTTTTTCCAAATTTTTTTCCAAATTTTTTTTCATTTTTTCCATTTTTTTCTCCATTTTTTTCCATTTTTTTCCCATTTTTTCCCCATTTTTTTCCAAAATTTTTTTCTTTTTTTTTTTTCAGTTTTTTTCCATTTGTTTTTTCCATTTTTTTCTCCTTTTTTTTTCCCATTTTCCCCCATTTTTTCCCCATTTTTTCCTTTTTTTTTTATTTTTTCCATTTTTTTCCATTTTTTCTCATTTTTTTCCACTTTTTATTTATTTGCACTTCAATTGGGGAGGGGGGGGGAGGGGCGGGAATTTTGGGGACCCCCCCCCACCCCCAAAAAAAAACAAAAATCCGGAAAATTCCGGGAATTTTGGGGTCCCCACCCCATCCAAGGTGTGAAAAATGTGAAATAAAAAATTTACGTTTTCAGATTTTTTGGGTGAAATTTTGGGGGAATTTTGGGGGAAAATTTGGGTGAATTTTAAGGGAAATTTTGGGGTTTTTGGGGGGGGAAATTGGGTGGAAATTTGGGGGAAATTTGAAAATTTTTGGGGTGAATTTGGGAGGAAATTTGGGAGTTTTGGGGGAATTTTGGGGGAAAATTTGGGGATTTTGGGAAGGGAAATTTGGGGAAAATTTTGGGTGAAAATTTTGGGGAAATTTGGGGTTTTTTTGAGGGGAATTTCTGGGGAAAATTTTGGGTTTTTTAAGATAATTTTGGGGGGAAATTTGGGGTCAAAATTCGATGGAAATTTTGGGGAAATTTGGGTTTTTTGGGGGAAAATTTGAGGGAAAATTTGGGGTTTTGAGGGAGAAATTTTGAGGGAATTTGGGGGGAAATTTTGGGGATTTTGGGGGGAAATTTGGGGAGTTTTGGGTGAAAATTTTGGGGAAATTTTAGGGAAATTTGGGTGGGAATTTTGGGGGAAAATTTGGGGGTTTTGGGGTGAATTGTGGGGGAAATTTTAGGGAAACTTTGGGGGTTTTTTGGCTGAATTTTGGAGGAAAATTTGGGGGAAATTTGAGTGAAATTTGGGTTTTTTGGGGTGAATTTTGGGGGAAAATTTGGGGGTTTTGGGGGAATTTTGAGGGAAATTTTGGGGCAAATTTGAGGGAAATTTTGAGGGAAGTTTTGGGGGAAAATTTGGGGTTTTGGGGTGAATTTTGGGAGAAAATTTGACGGAAATTTGGTTTCATTTTGGGGGAAAATTTGGGGGGAAATTCTAGGGGAAATTTGAGAGAAAATTTGGGGTTTTTTGGGTGGAAATTTGGGAGAAATTTGGGGAAAAATATGAGGGTTTTTGGTGAATTTTGGGGTGAATTTTTGGGGAAATTTTATGGGAAATTTTGGGGTTTTTGGGATGAATTGTGGAGGAAAATTTGAGGGAAATTTGGAGGTTTTTTGGGGTGAAATTTGGGGGCAAAATTGGGGGAAAATTTGGGAAAAAATTTGGGGAAATTTTGGGGTAAAAATTGGGTGAATTTTGGGGGAAAAATTTGGGGGAAATTTGAGGATTTTTTGGGTGAATTTTGGGGGAAAATTTGGGGGTTTTGGAGTGAATTTTGGGGGAAATTTTAAAGGGAAATTTTGGGGAAATTTGGGGGGTTTTGGGGTGAATTTTGGGGGAAAATTTGAGGGAAATTTGGGGGTTTTGGGGGGAATTTTGGGGGAATTTTGGGGTAATTTGGGTGAATTTTGGTCGATTTTCGCCGGATTTTCGCCGTAATCCATCAGGGGAGGGGTCCCTCGGGTGATTTGGGGAGGGGTCCCATGGGTAATTAGGGGAGGGGTCTCGGGGTTAATTAGGGGAGGGGTCTCATTAGGGCAGGACATGGGGGGGTGTTGGGGGTGAATTTTGGTGAATTTTGGGGTAATTTGGGCGAATTTTGGTCGATTTTTGCCAGATTTTCGGGGGATTTTCACTGTAATCCATTAGAGGAGGGGTCCCACGGGTGATTTGGGGAGGGGTCCCAGCATTAATTAGGGGAGGGGTCTCATTAGGGCAGCACACGGGGGAGATTTGGGGTGAAATTTGGGGAATTTTGGGGTAATTTGGGCGAATTTTGGTCGATTTTCGCCGGATTTTTGGGGGATTTTCACTGTAATCCATTAGAGGAGGGGTCCCACGGGTGATTTGGGGAGGGGTCCCAGCATTAATTAGGGGAGGGGTCTCGGGGTTAATTAGGGGAGGGGTCTTATTAGGGCAGCACACGGGGGGGATGTTGGGGGTGGAATTTGGGTGGATTTTGAGGCAATTTTGGGGTTTTTTTGCTGGATTTTCGCCGGATTTTCACCGTAACCCATCAGAGGAGGGGTCCCATGGGGGATTTGGGGAGGGGTCCCGGGGTTAATTAGGGGAGGGGTCTCATTAGGGCAGCACATGGGGGGGGATGTTGGGGGTGAATTTTGGTGAATTTTGGGGTAATTTGGGTGAATTTTGGTCGATTTTCGCCGGATTTTCGTGGGATTTTCACTGTAATCCATTAGAGGAGGGGTCCCAGCATTAATTAGGGGAGGGGTCTCGGCTTGCTAATTAGGGGAGGGGTCTCATTAGGGCAGCGCACGGGGGGGATGTTAGGGGTGGAGTTTGGGGGAATTTTGGGGTAATTTGGATGAATTTTGGTCGATTTTCACCGGATTTTCGCCGGATTTTCGCCGTAATCCATTAGAGGAGGGGTCCCACGGGTAATTAGGGGAGGGGTCTCATCGGGGCAGCAGCCGCAGGCGGAACTGGGGGGCGATGTTGGCGAAGCCGCTCTCGCGGGGGGCCGTGGGCACCGACTCGGGGGGGCCCAGGGGGAGGGGCCGGAGGCGCTGCAGCAGCGACGTCAGGAACAGGAACAGCTCGGACCGAGCAAGGGCCTCACCCAGGCACAGCCGCTGCCCTGAAATGGGGCTGGGGTCTCAATTGGGTCTGGGGGCTGCTAAAGGGGCTGGGGTCCCAATTGGGGCTGGGGGTTTGGGCTCAGGAACAGGAACAGCTCGGACCGAGCAAGGGCCTCGCCCAGGCACAGCCGCTGCCCTGAAATGGGGCTGGGGTCTCTAATTGGGTCTGGGGGCTTCAGGGGCTGGGGGCTGCTAAAGGGGCTGGGGTCCCAATTGGGTCTGGGGGCTCAAAATAGGTCTGGAGGTTTTGGGGGTTTGGGAGTCCCTAAAGGGTCTGGGGTCCCTAAAGGGTCTGGGGTCCTTAAAGGGTCTGGGGGCCATAAAAGGGTCTGGGGTCCCAATTGGGGCTGGGGGCTGCTAAAGGGGCTGGGGGTTTGGGCTCAGGAACAGGAACAGCTCCGAGCGCGCCAGGGCCTCCCCCAGGCACAGCCGCTTCCCTGAAATGGGGCTGGGGTCTCTAATTGGGTCTGGGGGCTTCAGGGGCTGGGGGCTGCTAAAGGGGCTGGGGGCTGCTAAAGGGTCTGGGGGTTTCTGCTCAGGAACAGGAACAGCTCCGAGCGCGCCAGGGCCTCGCCCAGGCACAGCCGCTGCCCTGAAATGGGGCTGGGGTCCCAATTGGGTCTGGGGTCTCAGTTGGGTCTGGGGTCTCAATTGGGGCTGGGGGCTCAAAATAGGTCTGGAGGTTTTGGGGGTTTGGGAGTCCCTAAAGGGTCTGGGGTCCGTAAAGAGTCTGGGGTCCTTAAAGGGTCTGGGGGCCATAAAAGGGTCTGGGGTCTCAATTGGGTCTGGGGGTTTCAGGGGGTCTGGGGTCCCTAAAGGGTCTGGGGGCCATAAAAGGGTCTGGGGTCCCAATTGGGTCTGGGGGTTTGGGCTCAGGAACAGGAACAGCTCCGAGCGCGCCAGGGCTTCACCCAGGCACAGCCGCTGCCCTGAAATGGGGCTGGGGTCCCAATTGGGTCTGGGGGCTGCTAAAGGGTCTGGGGTCCCAATTGGGGCTGGGGGTTTGGGCTCAGGAACAGGAACAGCTCGGACCGAGCAAGGGCCTCGCCCAGGCACAGCCGCTGCCCTGAAATGGGGCTGGGGTCTCTAATTGGGTCTGGGGGCTTCAGGGGCTGGGGGCTGCTAAAGGGGCTGGGGTCCCAATTGGGTCTGGGGGCTCAAAATAGGTCTGGAGGTTTTGGGGGTTTGGGAGTCCCTAAAGGGTCTGGGGTCCCTAAAGGGTCTGGGGTCCTTAAAGGGTCTGGGGGCCATAAAAGGGTCTGGGGTCCCAATTGGGGCTGGGGGCTGCTAAAGGGGCTGGGGGTTTGGGCTCAGGAACAGGAACAGCTCCGAGCGCGCCAGGGCCTCACCCAGGCACAGCCGCTTCCCTGAAATGGGGCTGGGGTCTCAGTTGGGTCTGGGGGCTGCTAAAGGGGCTGGGGTCCCAATTGGGTCTGGGGGCTCAAAATAGGTCTGGAGGTTTTGGGGGTTTGGGAGTCCCTAAAGGGTCTGGGGTCTCAAATGGGTCTGGGGTCCCTAAAGGGTCTGGGGGCCATAAAAGGGTCTGGGGTCCCAATTGGGTCTGGGGGTTTGGGCTCAGGAACAGGAACAGCTCCGAGCGCGCCAGGGCCTCCCCCAGGCACAGCCGCTGCCCTGAAATGGGGCTGGGGTCTCTAATTGGGTCTGGGGGCTGCTAAAGGGGCTGGGGGTTTGGGCTCAGGAACAGGAACAGCTCGGACTGAGCAAGGGCTTCACCCAGGCACAGCCGCTGCCCTGAAATGGGGCTGGGGTCTCTAATTGGGTCTGGGGGCTTCAGGGGCTGGGGGCTGCTAAAGGGGCTGGGGTCCCAATTGGGTCTGGGGGCTCAAAATAGGTCTGGAGGTTTTGGGGGTTTGGGAGTCCCTAAAGGGTCTGGGGTCCCTAAAGGGTCTTGGGTCCCAAATGGGTCTGGGGTCTCAATTGGGTCTGGGGGCTGCTAAAGGGGCTGGGGGTCCCAAATGGGTCTGGGGTCTCAAATGGGTCTGGGGGATTCTAAAGAGTCTGGGGGCTTCTGGGGAATTGGGAGTCTCAAATGGGTCTGGGGTCCCTAAAGGGTCTGGGGGCCATAAAAGGGTCTGGGGGCTTCAGGGGCTGGGGGCTGCTAAAGGGGCTGGGGTCCCAATTGGGGCTGGGGTTTTTGGGGCCGTTTTTGGGGTGTTTTTGGGGTGTTTTTGGGCAGTTTTTGGGCAGTTTTTGGGCAGTTTTTGGGGTGTTTTTGGGCAGTTTTTGGGCAGTTTTTGGGGTGTTTTTGGGCAGTTTTTGGGCAGTTTTTGGGGTGTTTTTGGGCAGTTTTTGGGCAGTTTTTGGGGTGTTTTTGGGCAGTTTTTGGGCAGTTTTTGGGGTGTTTTTGGGCAGTTTTTGGGCAGTTTTTGGGGTGTTTTTGGGGTGTTTTTGGGGTGTTTTTGGGCAGTTTTTGGGCAGTTTTTGGGCAGTTTTTGGGCAGTTTTTGGGGTGGTTTTGGGCAGTTTTTGGGGTGGTTTTGGGCAGTTTTTGGGCAGTTTTTGGGCAGTTTTTGGGGTGTTTTTGGACAGTTTTTGGGGTGTTTTTGGGGTGGTTTTGGGCAGTTTTTGGGCAGTTTTTGGGCAGTTTTTGGGCAGTTTTTGGGGTGTTTTTGGGCAGTTTTTGGGCAGTTTTTGGGGTGTTTTTGGGCAGTTTTTGGGCAGTTTTTGGGCAGTTTTTGGGCAGTTTTTGGGGTGTTTTTGGGGTGTTTTTGGGGTGTTTTTGGGCAGTTTTTGGGCAGTTTTTGGGCAGTTTTTGGGCAGTTTTTGGGGTGGTTTTGGGCAGTTTTTGGGGTGTTTTTGGGGTGGTTTTGGGCAGTTTTTGGGCAGTTTTTGGGCAGTTTTTGGGGTGTTTTTGGACAGTTTTTGGGGTGTTTTTGGGGTGGTTTTGGGCAGTTTTTGGGCAGTTTTTGGGCAGTTTTTGGGCAGTTTTTGGGGTGTTTTTGGGGTGTTTTTGGGCAGTTTTTGGGGTGGTTTTGGGCAGTTTTTGGGCAGTTTTTGGGCAGTTTTTGGGCAGTTTTTGGGCAGTTTTTGGGGTGTTTTTGGGGTGTTTTTGGGGTGTTTTTGGGCAGTTTTTGGGCAGTTTTTGGGCAGTTTTTGGGGTGTTTTTGGGGTGTTTTTGGGCAGTTTTTGGGCAGTTTTTGGGGTGGTTTTGGGCAGTTTTTGGGCAGTTTTTGGGGTGTTTTTGGGCAGTTTTTGGGGTGTTTTTGGGGTGTTTTTGGGGTGTTTTTGGGCAGTTTTTGGGCAGTTTTTGGGCAGTTTTTGGGGTGTTTTTGGGCAGTTTTTGGGCAGTTTTTGGGCAGTTTTTGGACAGTTTTTGGGGTGGTTTTGGGGTGTTTTTGGGGTGTTTTTGGGCAGTTTTTGGGCAGTTTTTGGGCAGTTTTTGGGCAGTTTTTGGGGTGTTTTTGGGCAGTTTTTGGGGTGTTTTTGGGCAGTTTTTGGGCAGTTTTTGGGCAGTTTTTGGGCAGTTTTTGGGGTGTTTTTGGGCAGTTTTTGGGCAGTTTTTGGGGTGTTTTTGGGGTGTTTTTGGGGTGTTTTTGGGCAGTTTTTGGGCAGTTTTTGGGCAGTTTTTGGGCAGTTTTTGGGGTGGTTTTGGGCAGTTTTTGGGGTGGTTTTGGGCAGTTTTTGGGCAGTTTTTGGGCAGTTTTTGGGGTGTTTTTGGACAGTTTTTGGGGTGTTTTTGGGGTGGTTTTGGGCAGTTTTTGGGCAGTTTTTGGGCAGTTTTTGGGCAGTTTTTGGGGTGTTTTTGGGCAGTTTTTGGGCAGTTTTTGGGGTGTTTTTGGGCAGTTTTTGGGCAGTTTTTGGGCAGTTTTTGGGCAGTTTTTGGGCAGTTTTTGGGCAGTTTTTGGGGTGTTTTTGGGGTGTTTTTGGGGTGTTTTTGGGCAGTTTTTGGGCAGTTTTTGGGCAGTTTTTGGGGTGGTTTTGGGCAGTTTTTGGGGTGGTTTTGGGCAGTTTTTGGGCAGTTTTTGGGCAGTTTTTGGGGTGTTTTTGGACAGTTTTTGGGGTGGTTTTGGGGTGGTTTTGGGCAGTTTTTGGGCAGTTTTTGGGCAGTTTTTGGGGTGTTTTTGGGGTGTTTTTGGGCAGTTTTTGGGGTGGTTTTGGGCAGTTTTTGGGCAGTTTTTGGGCAGTTTTTGGACAGTTTTTGGGCAGTCTTTGGGGTGTTTTTGGGGTGTTTTTGGGCAGTTTTTGGGCAGTTTTTGGGGTGGTTTTGGGGTGTTTTTGGGGTGTTTTTGGGCAGTTTTTGGGGTGGTTTTGGGGTGTTTTTGGGCAGTTTTTGGGCAGTTTTTGGGGTGTTTTTGGGGTGTTTTTGGGCAGTTTTTGGGCAGTTTTTGGGGTGGTTTTGGGGTGTTTTTGGGGTGTTTTTGGGCAGTTTTTGGGCAGTTTTTGGGGTGTTTTTGGGCAGTTTTTGGGGTGTTTTTGGGCAGTTTTTGGGCAGTTTTTGGGGTGTTTTTGGGCAGTTTTTGGGGTGTTTTTGGGGTGTTTTTGGGGTGTTTTTGGGCAGTTTTTGGGCAGTTTTTGGGCAGTTTTTGGGGTGTTTTTGGGCAGTTTTTGGGCAGTTTTTGGGCAGTTTTTGGGCAGTTTTTGGGGTGGTTTTGGGGTGTTTTTGGGCAGTTTTTGGGCAGTTTTTGGGCAGTTTTTGGACAGTTTTTGGGGTGTTTTTGGGGTGTTTTTGGGGTGTTTTTGGGGTGTTTTTGGGCAGTTTTTGGACAGTTTTTGGGGTGTTTTTGGGCAGTTTTTGGGCAGTTTTTGGGGTGGTTTTGGGGTTTTTAGGGGCCGTTTTTGGGCCGTTTCTGGGCCGGTTTTGGGGTGTTTTTGGGGCCATTTTTGGGGTGTTTTTGGGATTTTTCGGGGCCGTTTTTGGGCTGGTTTTGGGGTGTTTTTGAGGCCATTTTTGAGGTGGTTTTGGGGTGTTTTTGGGGTGTTTTTGGGGCAGTTTTTGGGGTGTTTTTGGGGTGGTTTTTGGGCCTTTTTTGGGGCCATTTTTGGGGTGTTTTTGGGATTTTTCAGGGCCATTTTTGGGGTGTTTTTGAGGTGTTTTTGGGGCCATTTTTGGGATATTTTTGGGATTTTTAGGGGCCGTTTTTGGGCCGTTTCTGGGGTGTTTTTGGGGCAGTTTTGGGGCAGTTTCTGGGGTGTTTTTGGGGCCATTTTTGAGGTGTTTTTGGGGCCGTTTCTGGTGTGTTTTTGGGGCAGTTTTTGGGGTGGTTTTGGGGCAGTTTTTGGGCCATTTTTGGGGCAGTTTTTGGGATTTTCGGGATCGTTTCTGGGCTGGTTTTGGGATGTTTTTGGGGCAGTTTTTGGGGTGGTTTTGGGCCGTTTTTGGGGCCGTTTTTGGGCTGTTTTTGGGGCCATTTTTGGGGTGTTTTTGGGATTTTTAGGGGCTCTTTCTGGGGTGTTTTTGGGGTGTTTTTGGGCCTATTTTTGGGGTATTTTTGGGATTTTTAGGGGCTGTTTCTGGGGTGTTTTCGGGGCTGTTTTGGGGCGATTTTTGGGCGGTTTTGGGGCCATTTTTGGGGTGTTTTTGGGATTTTTCAGAGCCGTTTTTGGGCTGGTTTTGGGGTGTCTTTGGACCGTTTTTGGGATTTTTAGGGGCCGTTTTTGGGGTGTTTTTGGGGCAGTTTTTGGGGCAGTTTTTGGGGTGTTTTTGGGATTTCTTGGGCCATTTCTGGGCTGGTTTTGGGGCCATTTTTGGGGTGTTTTTGGGATTTTTAGGGGCCATTTTGGGCCGTTTCTGGGGTGTTTTTGGGGTGGTTTTGGGGTCGTTTTTGGGTCCATTTTTGGGCCATTTTTGGGGTGTTTTTGGGGTGTTTCTGGGCTGTTTTTGGGGCAGTTTTTGGGGTGTTTTTGGGATTTTTTGGGGCAGTTTTTGGGGCAGTTTTTGGGGCAGTTTTTGGGGCAGTTTTTGGGGTGTTTTTGGGATTTCTTGGGCCGTTTCTGGCTGGTTTTGGGGCCATTTTTGGGGTGTTTTTGGGGCAGTTTTTGGGGCAGTTTTTGGGCCGTTTCTGGGGTGTTTTTGGGGCCATTTTTGGGGTGTTTTTTGGATCTTTAGGGGCCATTTTGGGCCGTTTCTGGGCTGTTTTTGGGGTGGTTTTGGGGCCGTTTTTGGGGTGTTTTTGGGATTTTTAGGGGCCGTTTCTGGGCTGGTTTTGGGGTGTTTTTGGGGCAGTTTTTGGGGTGTTTTTGGGATTTTTAGGGGCCGTTTCTGGGCTGGTTCTGGGGTCATTTTTGGGGCAGTTTTTGGGGTGGTTTTGGGGTGGTTTTGTGGCCATTTTTGGGGTGTTTTTGAGTTGTTTTTGGGGCAGTTTCTGGGCTGGTTTTGGGGTGTTTTTGGGGCAGTTTTTGGGGCCATTTTTGGGCTGTTTTTGGGGTGCTTTTGGGGCCGTTTTTGGGGCCGTTTTTGGGGTGGTTTTGGGGCTGTTTTGGGGTGGTTTTGGAGCATTTTTGGGGTGGTTTTGGGGCAGTTTTTGGGATTTTTAGGGGCCATTTTTGGGCCATTTCTGGGGTGTTTTTGGGCTGGTTTTGGGGTGTTTTTGGGGTGGTTTTGGGGCAGTTTCTGGGGTGGTTTTGGGGCCATTTTTGGGGTGTTTCTGGGACTTTCGGGGCCGTTTCTGGCCCGGTTTGTGCCGTGTCCGTGCCCCACCTGCCGAGAAGGGCACGAAGGCCTCGTTGCGCTGGAACCGCCCCCGCTCGTCCAGGAAATTGCCGGGGTCGAACTCGTGGGGGTTCCTGAAGGATTTGGGGTCGTGCAGCACCGAGCTCAGCACCGGGAACACGTCCGTGCCCTACAACGGTTTTGGGGTCACTTTTGGGGCTTGGGGTCATTTATGGGGTCATTGGGGTCACTTTTGGGGTCATTTATGGGGTTCCGGGGTCACTTATGGGGTCACTTATGGGGTTTTGGGGTCACTTTTGGGGTCAGTTATGGGGTTTGGGGTCATTGGGGTCACTTGTGGGGTCACTTTTGGGGTTTGGGGCCACTTTTGGGGTCACTTTTGGGGTTCTGGGGTCAGTTTTGGGGTCACTTATGGGGTTTTGGGGTCATTTGGGTCAGTTTTGGGGTCATTGGGGTCATTGGGGTCACTTATGGGGTCACTTTTGGGGTTCTGGGGTCAGTTCTGGGGTCAGTTTTGGGGCCATTTGGGTCAGTTTTGGGGTCAGTTTTGGGGTTCTGGGGGTCACTTATGAGGTCACTTTTGGGGTTTTGGGGTCACTTTTGGGGTTTTGGGGTCACTGTTGGGGTTTGGGGTCATTGGGGTGAAGGGTTTGGGGTCGTGCAGCACCGGGAACTCGTCCATGCCCTGGGAAAAGGGGGGGTCACCTGTGGGGTTTGGGGTCACCTGTGGGGTTCTGGGGTCACCTGTGGGGTTTTGGGGTCACTTGTGGGGTTCTGGGGTCACTTGTGGGGTTTTGGGGTCAGTTTTGGGGTTTTGGGGTCACTTTTGGGGTTTGGGGGTCACTTTTGGGGTCACTTGTGGGGTTCTGGGGGTCAGTTCTGGGGTCACTTTTGGGGTCACTTGTGGGGTTTTGGGGTCAGTTTTGGGGTCATTATGGCATTTGGGGGTCATTGGGGTCACTTTTGGGGTCACTTGTGGGGTTTTGGGGTCAGTTTTGGGGTCATTTGGGTCATTGGGGTCATTGGTGTTATTGGGGGTCAGTCATGGCATTTGGGGGTCATTGGGGTCACTTATGGGGTCACTTTTGGGGTTCTGGGGTCACTTATGGGGTCAGTTATGGGGTTTGGGGGTCATTGGGGTCACTTATGGGGTCAGTTATGGGGTTTGGGGGTCACTTATGGGTCAGTTCTGGGGTCACTTTTGGGGTTTGGGGGTCACTTATGGGGTCATTTTTGGGGTTTTGGGGTCACTTATGGGGTCAGTTACAGGGTTTGGGGTTCTGAGGTCAGTTTTAGGGTCAGTTTTGGGGTCATTTTTGGGGTCACTTTTGGGGTTTTGGGGTCACTGTTGGGGTTTGGGGTCACTGGGGTGAAGGGTTTGGGGTCGTGCAGCACCGGGAACTCGTCCATGCCCTGGGAAAAGGGGGGGTCACCTGTGGGGTTTGGGGTCACCTGTGGGGTCACTTTTGGGGTCACCTGTGGGGTTCTGGGGTCACTTGTGGGGTTCTGGGGTCACTTGTGGGGTTTGGGGTCACTTGTGGGGTTCTGGGGTCACTTGTGGGGTCACTTTTGGGGTTCTGGGGTCAGTTTTGGGGTCACTTGTGGGGTTTGGGGGTCATTTATGGGGTTTTGGGGTCACTTATGGGGTCATTTATGGGGTCACTTATGGGGTCACTTGTGGGGTTTTGGGGTCAGTTTTGGGGTTCTGGGGTCACTTCTGGGGTCAGTTATGGGGTCACTTATGGCATTTTGGGGTCATTTGGGTCAGTTTTGGGGTCACTTATGGGGTTTTGGGGTCACTTATGGGGTCAGTTATGGGGTTTTGGGGCCATTTATGGGGTTCTGGGGTCAGTTTTGGGGTCACTTATGGGGTTTTGGGGTCATAGGGGTCAGTTTTGGGGTCATTGGGGTCAGTTATGGGGTCACTTTTGGGGTTCTGGGGTCAGTTATGGGGTCACTTTTGGGGTTCTGGGGTCAGTTTGGGGTCACTTTTGGGGTTCTGGGGTCACTCAAAGGGGATTTGGGGTCACTGGGATCAATGGGGTCATTGGGGGAATTATTGGGGTCACTTATGGGGTCATTGGGGTCACTTATGGGGTCACTCAAAGGGGATTTGGGGTCACTTATGGGGTCACTTATGGGGTCAGAGGGGTTTGGGGTCAGTGGGGTCACTGGGATCATTTGGGTCAGTTTTGGGGTCACTTATGGGGTCACTTATGGGGTTTTGGGGTCACTTATGGGGATTTGGGGTCACTGGGATCAATGGGGTCATTGGGGTCAGTTTTGGGGTCACTTATGGGGTCAGTTATGGGGCTTTGGGTCATTGGGGTCATTTGGGGTCGCTCAAAGGGGATTTGGGGTCACTGGGACCAGTGGGGTCACTGGGGGATTTTTGGGGTCAGTTTTGGGGTCACTTATGGGGTTTTGGGGTCACATAGGGGGTTTGGGGTCACTGGGATCAATGGGGGATTTTTGGGGGATTTTTGGGGTCAGAGGGGTTTGGGGTCAGTGGGGTCACTGGGGTCATTGGGGTCAGTTTTGGGGTCACTTTTGGGGTCACTCAAAGGGGCTTTGGGGTCACTGGGATCAATGGGGTCATTGGGGTCAGTTTTGGGGTCACTTTTGGGGTTTTGGGGTCACTTATGGGGATTTGGGGTCACTGGGATCAATGGGGTCATTGGGGGATTTTTGGGGTCAGTTTTGGGGTCACTTTTGGGGTTTTGGGGTCACTTTTGGGGATTTGGGGTCGCTCAAAGGGGATTTGGGGTCCTGGGGATTTTCGGGGGAGGTTCAGGGGATTTGAGGGGAATTTTGGGTGGATTTTGAGGGAATTTCAGGGGGATTTTTAGGGGATTTTCAGGGAAATTTCAGGAGATTTTGAAGGGAATTTTGGGTGGATTTTGAGGGAATTTCAGGGGATTTTGGGAGGATTTTTAGGGGAATTTCAGGGGATTTTTGGGTGGATTTTTAGGGATTTTTGGGTGGATTTTTAGGGGAATTTCAGGGGATTTTAAGAGGATTTTGAGGGAATTTCAGGGGGATTTTTGGGGGATTTTCTGGGAAATTTCAGGAGATTTTTAAGGGAATTTTGGGAGGATTTTGAGGGAATTTCAGGGGATTTTAGGAGGATTTTTAGGGGAATTTCAGGGGATTTTTGGGTGGATTTTTAGGGGAATTTCAGGGGATTTTAAGAGGATTTTGAGGGAATTTCAGGGGGATTTTTGGGGGATTTTCTGGGAAATTTCAGGAGATTTTGAAGGGAATTTTGGGAGGATTTTGAGGGAATTTCAGGGGATTTTAGGAGGATTTTTAGGGGAATTTCAGGGGATTTTTGGGTGGATTTTTAGGGGAATTTCAGGGGATTTTAAGAGGATTTTGAGGGAATTTTAGGAGGATTTTTAGGGGATTTTCTGGGAAATTTCAGGAGATTTTGAAGGGAATTTTGGGTGGATTTTGAGGGAATTTCAGGGGATTTTAGGAGGATTTTTAGGGGAATTTCAGGGGATTTTTGGGTGGATTTTAAGGGAATTTGGGGAGGATTTTTAGGGGAATTTCAGGGGATTTTAAGAGGATTTTGAGGGAATTTCAGGGGGATTTTTGGGGGATTTTCTGGGAAATTTCAGGAGATTTTTAAGGGAATTTTGGGAGGATTTTGAGGGAATTTCAGGGGATTTTGGGAGGATTTTGAGGGGAATTTCAGGGGATTTTTGGGTGGATTTTAAGGGAATTTGGGGAGGATTTTTAGGGGAATTTCAGAGGATTTTTGGGAGGATTTTTAGGGGAATTTCAGGGGATTTTCGGAGGATTTTTAGGGATATTTCAGTGGGATTTTAGGAGGATTTTTAGGAGGATTTTAGGGGATTTTAGGAGGATTTTTAGGGGAATGTCAGGAGATTTTAGGAGGATTTTTAGGAGGATTTTAGGGGATTTTAGGAGGATTTTTAGGAGGATTTTAGGGATATTTCAGTGGGATTTTAGGAGGATTTTTAGGGGAATTTCAGTGGGATTTTAGGAGGATTTTTAGGGGAATTTCAGGGGATTTTTGGGAGGATTTTTAGGGATTTTTGGGTGGATTTTTAGGGGAATTTCAGGGGATTTTAAGAGGATTTTTCGAGGAATTTCAGGGGATTTTTGAGGGAATTTTAGGGGATTTTTAGGGAAATTTCAGGAGATTTTAGGAGGATTTTTTAGGGGAATTTCAGGACAATTTTAGGGTTGTTTTGAAGGGGATTTCAGAATGATTTTTAGGGAATTTTTAAGGGCATTTTAGGGGTGTTTTGGGCAGATTTGAAGAGATTTTTAGGGGAATTTTAGGATGATTTTAGGAGGATTTTTAGGGAATTTCAGGGGAATTTTAGGAGGATTTTTAGGGGAATTTTGGGAGGATTTTAAGGGAATTTCAGGGAATTTTAGGAGGATTTTAAGGGAATTTTAGGACGGTTTTTAGGGGAATTTCAGGAGGATTTTAGAAGGATTTTAGGGGAATTTTAGGAGGATTTTTAGGGGAATTTTAAGGGATTTTTAGGGGAATGTTAGGAGGATTTTTAGGGGAATTTTAAGGGAATTTTAGAGGAATTTGCGCAGGATTTTTGGGAGGGTTAAGAAGATTTTAGGGGGATTTTTTAGGGAAATTTCAGGGGATTTTAGGGGAATTTCAGCACCATTTTAGGGCTCTTTGGAAGGGGATTTTTATGGGATTTTTGGGGATTTTTTTTTTATTTTTTAGGGGATTTTTGGGGAATTTCAGGAGGATTTGAAGGGATTTTTAGGAGGATTTTTACAGGAATTTTAGGACAATTTTCGGGTTGTTTTGAAGGGGATTTCAGAATGATTTTTAGGGGATTTTTAAGGGCAATTTCAGGGGAATTTTAGGAGGATTTTAAGGGAATTTCAGGGGAATTTTGGGAGGATTTTAAGAGAATTTTAGGAGGATTTTGGAAAGATTTTAAGGGAATTTTAGGGGAATTTTGGGAGGATTTTAAGGGAATTTTAGGAGGAATTTGGAAGGATTTTAAGGGAATTTTAGGGGAATTTTAGGAGGATTTTAAGGGAATTTTAGGAGGAATTTGGAAGGATTTTAAAGGAATTTTAGGGAAATTTTAGGAGGATTTTAAGGGAATTTCTGAGGAATTTTGGGAGGATTTTAAGGGAATTTCAGGGGAATTTTAGGAGGATTTTAAGGGAATTTTAGGGGAATTTTAGGAGGATTTTAAGGGAATTTCAGGGGAATTTTAGGAGGATTTTAAGGGAATTTTAGGACGGTTTTTTGGGGAATTTCAGGAGGATTTAAAGGAATTTTAGGGTGTTTCCCACCTTGGGGATTTGGTACCCCCGGAACTGGGTGTCCCTGGTGACCCTGTGGGGGACGTTCATGGGCAGGAGGGGTTGGGGATTTTTGGGGATTTTTTGGGGATTTTTTTTTTTATTTTTAGGGGATTTTTGGGGAATTTTGGGGGAATTTTAGGATGATTTTTAGGGGATTTTTAGGGGAATTTTGGGAGGATTTTAAGGGAATTTCAGGGGAATTTTAGGATGATTTTTAGGGGATTTTAGGAGGATTTTGGAAGGATTTTAAAGGAATTTTAGGGGAATTTTAGGAGGATTTTAAGGGAATTTCAGGGGAATTTTAGGAGGATTTTAAGGGAATTTTAGGACTTTTTTTGGGGAATTTCAGGAGGATTTAAAGGGGATTTTGGGGTGTTTGCCCACCTTGGGGATGTGGCACCCTGTGGGGGACGTTCATGGGGATGAGGGAATATTTGGGATATTTCAGAGGATTTTGGGGGATTTTTTAGGGGGAATTTAAGGGATTTTTGGGGAATTTCAGGAGGATTTGAAGGGAATTTTAGGAGGATTTTTAGGGGAATTTCAGGAGGATTTAAAGGAATTTTTAGGAGGATTTTAACAGGAATTTCAGCACCATTTTAGGGCTCTTTGGAAGGGGATTTTGATGGGATTTTGGGGGTGGTTTTGAAGGGGATTTTGGGGTGTTTGCCCACCTTGGGGATTTGGTACCCCCGGAATTGGGTGTCCCTGGTGACCCTGTGGGGGACGTTCATGGGGATGAGGTCGCTGCAGCGCTGGATCTCGTGGATGACGGCGTCGGTGAACGGCATCCGCGCCCGGTCCGACAGCGCCGGGGCGCGGCCGGGGCCGATCACGCGCGAGATCTCCTCGAAAACCTTCTCTGGCAGCGGAAAAAAATCCCCAAAAATTGAAATTAAAAGCTCAAAAACAATCCCAAAAATCCCCCAAAAAAATCCCCTCCAAAAATTAAAAAAACCCCAAAAAATCCCCCCCGCCAAATCCCAAAATATCCCCCAAAAAATCCCCCAAAAATCACTAAAATAATCCTAAAAATCCCCTCAAAAATCCCCCCTCAAAAATCCTTAAAAAATCCACCCCAAAATTCCCAAAAAATCCCCCCCAAAAATGCCCAAAATTCACCCAAAATCCCCCCAAAGAAATCCCAAAAAATCCCAAAAATTCTTGATTTGGGATTTGGGATTTGGGTTCGCGGCCGGGGCCGATCACGCGCGAGATCTCCTCGAAAACCTTCTCTGGCAGCGGAAAAAAATCCCCAAAAATTGAAATTAAAAGCTCAAAAACAATCCCAAAAATCCCCCAAAAAATCCCCTCCAAAAATTAAAAAAACCCCAAAAAATCCCCCCCGCCAAATCCCAAAATATCCCCCAAAAATCGCAAAAAAAAAAAAAAATCCTAAAAATTTGGGGTGGGAATTTGGGAATTTGGGGTGGGAATTTTGGAATTTTGGGATGGGAATTTGGGGATTTGGGGTGGAAATTTGGGGATTTTGGGGTGGGGATTTGGGAATTTGGGAATTTGGGGTGGAAATTTGGGGATTTTGGGGTGGAAATTTGGGGATTTGGGGATTTGGGGATTTGGGAATTTGGGGTTGGAAATTTGGGATTGGGGATTTGGGGATTTGGGATTTGGATTTCAGACTTTGGGATTTGGAAAATTGGGAGTTTTGGAGTGGGAATTTGGGAATTTGGGGTGGGAATTTGGGGATTTTAGGGTGGGAATTTGGGAATTTGGGGCTTTGGGGATTTGGAGTGGGAATTTGGGACTTTCGGGGTGGGAATTTGGGGATTTGGGATTGGGAATTTGGGGTGAAAATTTGGGACTTTTGGGGTGGGAATTTGGGGATTTGGGGTGGGAATTTGGGAATTTGGGAGTTTTGGGATGGGAATTTGGGAATTTGGGATGGGAATTTGGAGATTTTGGGGATTTGGGGATTTGGGGATTTGGGGTGGGAATTTGGGACTTTTGGGGTGGGAATTTGGAGTGGGAATTTGGGAGTTTTGTGGTGGAAATTTGGGGATTTGGGGATTTGGGAATTTGGGGTGGGAATTTGGGGGTTTGGGGTGGGAATTTGGAGTGGGAATTTGGGGATTTGGGAATTTGGAGTGGGAATTTGGGGATTTGGAGTGGGAATTTGGGGTGGGAATTTGGGGATTTGGGAATTTGGGGTGGGAATTTGGGAGTTTTGGGGTGGGAATTTGGGGATTTGGGGATTTGGGGATTTGGATTTCAAACTTTGGGATTTGGAAAATTGGGAGTTTTGGGGTGGGGATTTGGGGATTTGGGGTGGGAATTTGGAGTGGGAATTTGGGAATTTGGGAATTTGGGGATTTGGGGTGGGAATTTGGGGATTTGGGGATTTGGGGATTTGGGGTGGGAATTTGGGGTGGGAATTTGGGACTTTTGGGGTGGGGATTTGGGGTGGGAAATTGGGAGTTTTGGGGTGGGAATTTGGGGATTTGGGGTGGGATTTGGGGTGGGAATTTGGGGTGGGAATTTGAGGTGGGAATTTGGGAATTTGGGAATTTGGGGATTTGGGGATTTGGGGATTTGGGGTGGGAATTTGGGAATTTGGGGTGGAAATTTGGGACTTTTGGAGTGGGAATTTGGGGATTTGGGGCGTGAATTTGGGTTTTTGGGGCGGGGATTTGGGGGTTTTGGGGTGCCAACGGGGGCGTTTGGTGTTTTGGGGGCACCTTCGATGTGCGGGTGCCTCATGAGGAAGAGGAGGCCGAAGCGCAGCGTGGAGCTCACGGTCTCGGTGCCGGCGAAGAAAAGGTTCAGCGTGGTCAGCTCCAGGTTCTCCTGCGTGAACGCCGAGCCCGGGTCCCCCTTCTCCTGCCAAAACGCAAATTCCGGCCCAAAATCAGAGAAATCCCAAAAAATCCAAAATTCACCAAAAAAAATCCCCAAATTCACAAAAAAAATCCCATAAAAATCCCCCTTAAATCCCCCAAATTCCACCCCAAAATCACAGAAATGCCCCCAAAAATCCCCAAATTCTCCTGCCAAAAACGCAAATTCCGACCCAAAATCAGAGAAATCCCAAAAAAAACCAAAATTCACCAAAATCCCCCAAAAATTCCCCCTTAAATCCCCCAAATTCCACCCCAAAATCACAGAAATGCCCCCAAAAATCCCCAAATTCTCCTGCCAAAAACGCAAATTCCGACCCAAAATCAGAGAAATCCCAAAAAAAACCAAAATTCACCCAAAAAAAATCCCCAAATTCACCAAAAATCCCATAAAAATCCCCCTTAAATCCCCCAAATTCCACCCCAAAATCAGAGAAATGCCCCCAAAAATCCCCAAATTCTCCTGCCAAAAACGCAAATTCCAGCCCAAAATCAGAGAAATCCCAAAAAATCCAAAATTCACCAAAAAAAATCCCCAAATTCACCAAAAATCCCATAAAAATCCCCCCAAAATCCCCAAATTCCACCCCAAAATCAGAGAAATCCCCCCCAAAACCCTTCAAGACCTCCCCAAACCCCCTCAGGACCCCCCCAAATCTCCCCAAACTCCCCCAAAAAACCCCTCGGGACCCCCCCAAAATCCCCCAAATCCTCCCCAAAACCCCTCAGGACCCCCCTAAAACCCCCTCAGGACCCCCCAAATCCCCCCAAACGCCCCCAAAATCTCCCCAGGATCCCCCCAAACCCCTCAGGACCCCCCAAAACCTCCCAAACTCTCCCAAAACCCCTCAGGACCCCCCTAAAACCCCCTCAGGACCCCCCAAATATCCCCCAAATGGCCCCAAAATCTCCCCAGGACCACCCCAAACCCCTCAGAACCCCCCCAAAACCTCCCCAAATCCCCTTAGAACCCCTCAGGACCCCCCAAATCCCCCCCCAAATGCCCCCAAAACCCCTCAGGACCCCCCCCAAACCCCTCAGGACCCCCCAAAACCCCCTCAGGACCCCCCAAAAACCCTTCAAGATCCCCCAAAACCTCCCTAAAACCTCCTCAAAACCCCTCAGGACCCCCCCAAACCCCTCAGGACTCCCCAAAACCTCCCAAAATCCCCTAAAACCCCCTCAGGACCCCCCAAATCCCCCCCCAAAATCTCCCCCGGACACCCCCAAACCCCTCAGGACCTCCCAAAACCTCCCAAAATCCCCTCAAAACGCCCTCAGGACCCCCCAAATCCCCCCCAAACACCCCGAAAATCTCCCCAGGACCACCCCAAACCCCTCAGGACCCCCCAAAACCTCCTCAAACCGCCCATAAAACCCCTCAGAACCCCCCTAAAAACCCCTCAGGACCCCCCAAATGCCCCCAAATCCTCCCAAAATCCCCTCAAAACCCTCTCAGGACCCCCCAAATCCCCCCCAAACCGCCCCCAAAACCCCTCAGGACCCCCCAAATCCCCCCCAAACGCCCCCAAAATCTCCCCAGTACCACCCCCAAAACCCCTCAGGACCCCCAAATCCCCCCCAAAACCTCCCAAAATCCCCTCAAAACCCCCTCAGGACCCCCCAAATCCCCCCCAAACCGCCCCCAAAATCTCCCCAGGACCCCCCAAAACCCACTCAGGACCCCCCAAAACCTCCCAAACTCTCCCAAAACCCCTCAGGACCCCCCTAAAACCCCCTCAGGACCCCCCAAATATCCCCCAAATGGCCCCAAAATCTCCCCAGGACCACCCCAAACCCCTCAGGACCCCCCCAAAACCTCCCCAAATCCCCTTAGAACCCCTCAGGACCCCCCAAATCCCCCCCAAATGCCCCCAAAACCCCTCAGGACCCCCCCCAAACCCCTCAGGACCCCCCCAAAACCCCCTCAGGACCCCCCAAAAACCCTTCAAGATCCCCCAAAACCTCCCTAAAACCTCCCCAAAACCCCTCAGGACCCCCTCAAACCCCTCAGGACTCCCCAAAACCTCCCCAAATCCCCTAAAACCCCCTCAGGACCCCCCAAATCCCCCCCAAAATCTCCCCAGGACCCCCCCAAACCCCTCAGGACCCCCCAAAACCTCCCCAAATCCCCTAAAAACCCCCCAAACCCCCCCAAACACCCCGAAAATCTCCCCAGGACCACCCTAAAACCCCCTCAGGACCCCCCAAAACCTCCCAAAATCCCCTCAAAACCCCCTCAGGACCCCCCAAATCCCCCCCAAACGCCCCCAAAATCTCCCCAGGACCACCCCAAACCCCTCAGGACCCCCAAAACCTCCCCAAACACCCCAAAACCCCTCAGGATCCCCCAAAACCTCCCCAAATCCCCCCAAACACCCCCAAAACCCCTCAGGACCTCCCTAAAAACCCCTCAGGACCCCCCAAACCCCTCAGGACCCCCCAAAACCCCTCGAGACCCCCCAAAACCCTCCCCAAATCCCCTAAAAACCCCTCAGGATCCCCCAAATCCCCCCCAAATCCACCCCAAAATTCCCCCAGGACCCCCCCAAAACCCCCTCAGGACCCCCCAAATCCCCCCAAAACCTCCCCAAATCCCCTCAAAACCCCCTCAGGACCCCCCAAATCCCCCCCAAAATCTCCCCAGGACCCCCCAAAACCTCCCCAAAGCACCCCCAAAACCCCCTCAGAACCCCCCCAAAAACCCCTCAGGACCCCCCCAAACCTCCCAAACCCCCCCAAAACCCCTCAAAACCCCCTCAAGACCCCCCAAATACCCTCAAAATCTCCCCAAGACCCCCCAAAACCCCCTCAGGATCCCCCAAATTCCCCTCAAACGCCCCCAAAACCCCTCAGGACCCCCCCAAACCCCCTCAGGACCCCCCAAATCCCCCCCAAACGCCCCCAAAAACCCCCTCAGGACCCCCCAAATCCCCCCCAAAATCTCCCCAGGACCCCCCAAACCCCTCAGGACCTCCCAAAACCCCTTAGAACCCCTCAAGACCCCCCAAAACCTCCCCAAACCGCCCCAAAAACCCTTCAGAACCCCCCTAAAAACCCCCCTCAGGACCCCCCAAATCCCCCCCGAAATCTCCCCAGGACCCCCCCCAAACCCCTCAGGACCCCCCCAAACCCCTCAGGACCCCCCCAGGCCCCCCAACCTTGTCCATCTGCAGCAGGAAGGCGTCGATGAAGTCGCGGGGGCTCTGGGGGTCGAGGCTGCGCGCGTTGTCCCGCACGCGGCGCGCGATGAAATCCCGCATGCGGCCCAGGAGGCGCGGGATGCGGCGCTGCGGGCCCGGCACCCACCACAGCAGCGACTCGGCCGTGTCGTACAGCTGGGGACGCCAAAATCACCCCAAAATCACCCCAAAATTACCCTAAAAACTGCCCAAAAATCGGCCCAAAATTGGCCCCAAAATCTGCCCCAAATCGGTCCCAAAATGGCCCAAAATTGGGTCCAGAACTGCTCACATCTGACCCCAAAACCTCACCTAAAACAGCCCCCAAACCACCCCAAAAACTCCCCAAAAACTCCCTAGAAATGACCCAAAAACCATCTCAAAATCACCCAAAAATGACGCCAAAACTGACCCAAAACCCACCCCAAAACCATCCCAAAATCAGCCCCAAACCACCCCAAAATCAGCCCAGAAACCTCCCCAACCCATACCAAAAACCCCAAAATCACCCCAAAAACACCTCAAAAGTGACATCAAAACCACCCCAAAATCACCCCTAAAACACCTCAAAAACGACACCAAAAAGCCCCAAAATCCCCCCAAAATCCCCCCCGAGCAGGAACCACAGCAGCGACCTCGGCCGTGTCGCACAGCTGGGGATGCCAAAATCACCCCAAAATCACCCCAAAATTACCCTAAAAACTGCCCAAAAATCGGCCCAAAATTGGCCCCAAAATCTGCCCCAAATCGGTCCCAAAATGGCCCAAAATTGGGTCCAGAACTCCTCACATCTGACCCCAAAACCTCACCTGAAACAGCCCCCAAACCACCCCAAAAATGTCAAGAAATGACCCAAAAACCATCCCAAAATCACCCTAAAATGACACCAAAACTGACCCAAAACCCACCCCAAAACCATCCCCAAAATCAGCCCAAAATCAGCCCTAAATCACCCCAAAATCACCCCAAAATTGGTCCCAAAATCTGCCCCAAATCGGTCCCAAAATGGCCCAAAATTGGGTCCAGAACTCCTCACATCTGACCCCAAAACCTCACCTGAAACAGCCCCCAAACCACCCCAAAAATGTCCCAGAAATGACCCCAAAACCATCCCATAATCATCCTAAAATGACACCAAAACTGACCCAAAACCCACCCCAAAACCATTCCCAAAATCAGCCCAAAATCAGCCCTAAATCACCCCAAAATCACCCCAAAATTGGTCCCAAAATCTGCCCCAAATCGGTCCCAAAATGGCCCAAAATTGGGTCCAGAACTCCTCACATCTGACCCCAAAACCTCACCTAAAACAGCCCCCAAACCACCCCAAAAATGTCCAAGAAATGACCCCAAAACCATCCCATAATCACCCTAAAATAACACCAAAACCCACCCCAAAATCATCCCAAAATCAGCCCCAAAACCACCCCAAAATCAGCCCCAAAAACTCCCCAAAACCACCCCAAAATCAGCCCCAAACCACCCCAAAATCAGCCCAGAAACCTCCCCAACCCACACCAAAAGCACCCCAAAATCACCCCTAAAACACCCCCAAAATTACCCAAAAATCGGCCCAAAGTATTACGGGAAATGCAGGAAAAATCACCCCCAAATCAGCTCAAAATCACCTCAAAACCAGCCAGGAAATCATCACAAAAACACCCTGAAAATGACACCAAAACCACCCCAAAACCACCCAAAATGCCACAAAACCAGCCTCAAAAATTCATCAAAACCGACCCAAAACCACCCCAAAAAAGTCCCCAAAACAAACCCAGAACTGCTCACATCTAACCCCAAAACCTCACCTAAAACAGCCCCCAAACCACCCCAAAAACTCCCCAAAAACTCCCTAGAAATGACCCAAAAACCATCTCAAAATCACCCAAAAATGACACCAAAACTGACCCAAAACCCACCCCAAAACCATCCCAAAATCAGCCCCAAACCACCCCAAAATCAGCCCAGAAACCTCCCCAACCCACACCAAAAACCCCAAAATCACCCCAAAAACACCTCAAAAGTGACATCAAAACCACCCCAAAATCACCCCTAAAACACCTCAAAAACGACACCAAAAAGCCCCAAAATCCCCCCAAAATCCCCCCCGAGCAGGAACCACAGCAGCGACTCGGCCGTGTCGCACAGCTGGGGATGCCAAAATCACCCCAAAATCACCCCAAAATTACCCTAAAAACTGCCCAAAAATCGGCCCAAAATTGGCCCCAAAATCTGCCCCAAATCGGTCCCAAAATGGCCCAAAATTGGGTCCAGAACTCCTCACATCTGACCCCAAAACCTCACCTGAAACAGCCCCCAAACCACCCCAAAAATGTCCAAGAAATGACCCAAAAACCATCCCAAAATCACCCTAAAATGACACCAAAACTGACCCAAAACCCACCCCAAAACCATTCCCAAAATCAGCCCAAAATCAGCCCTAAATCACCCCAAAATCACCCCAAAATTGGTCCCAAAATCTGCCCCAAATCGGTCCCAAAATGGCCCAAAATTGGGTCCAGAACTCCTCACATCTGACCCCAAAACCTCACCTAAAACAGCCCCCAAACCACCCCAAAAATGTCCAAGAAATGACCCCAAAACCATCCCATAATCACCCTAAAATGACACCAAAACCCACCCCAAAATCATCCCAAAATCAGCCCCAAAACCACCGCAAAATCAGCCCCAAAAACTCCCCAAAACCACCCCAAAATCAGCCCCAAAACCACCCCAAAATCAGCCCAGAAACCTCCCCAACCCACACCAAAAGCACCCCAAAATCACCCCTAAAACACCCCCAAAATTACCCAAAAATCGGCCCAAAGTATTACGGGAAATGCAGGAAAAATCACCCCCAAATCAGCTCAAAATCACCTCAAAACCAGCCAGGAAATCATCACAAAAACACCCTGAAAATGACACCAAAACCACCCCAAAACCACCCAAAATGCCACAAAACCAGCCTCAAAAATTCATCAAAACCGACCCAAAACCACCCCAAAAAAGTCCCCAAAACAAACCCAGAACTGCTCACATCTAACCCCAAAACCTCACCTAAAACAGCCCCCAAACCACCCCAAAAACTCCCCAAAAACTCCCTAGAAATGACCCAAAAACCATCTCAAAATCACCCAAAAATGACACCAAAACTGACCCAAAACCCACCCCAAAACCATCCCAAAATCAGCCCCAAACCACCCCAAAATCAGCCCAGAAACCACCCCAACCCACACCAAAAACACCCCAACATCACCCCAAAAACACCTCAAAAGTGACATCAAAACCACCCCAAAATCAGACCCAAAATCTCCCCAAAACCTCCCCAAAATCATCCCAGAGCTCCTCAAAGTGACCCCAAAACCTCACCTAAAACAGCCTCAAAACCACCCCAAAAATGTCCCAGAAATGACCCAAAAACCATCTCAAAATCACCCGAAAATGACACCAAAACTGACCCAAAACCCACCCCAAAATCATCCCAAAATCAGCCCCAAAATCACCCCAAAACCACCCCAAAATTGGTCCCAAAATCTGCCCCAAATCGGTCCCAAAATGGCCCAAAATTGGGTCCAGAACTCCTCACATCTGACCCCAAAACCTCACCTGAAACAGCCCCCAAACCACCCCAAAAATGTCCAAGAAATGACCCCAAAACCATCCCATAATCATCCTAAAATGACACCAAAACTGACCCAAAACCCACCCCAAAACCATTCCCAAAACCATCCCAAAATCAGCCCAAAACCACCCCAAAATCAGCCAAGAAACCTCCCCAACCCACACCAAAACCACCCCAAAATCACCCCTAAAACACCTCATAAGTGACATCAAAACCACCCCAAAATCAGACCCAAAAACTCCCCAAAACCACCCCAAAATCATCCCAGAGCTCCTCAAAGTGACCCCGAAACCTCACCTAAAACAGCCTCAAAACCACCCCAAAATCAGACCCAAAAACTCCCCAAAAATGGCCCAGAAATGACCCCAAAACCATCCCAAAATCAACCCTAAAACACCTCAAAAATGACACCAAAAAGCCCCAAAATCCCCCCAAAATCCCCCCAAAATCACCCCAAAATTACCCCAAAATTACCCCAAAATTATCCTAAAAACTGCCCCAAAAATCGGCCCAAAATTGGGTCCAAAATGCCCCAAAACCAACCCAAAGCAGCTCAAAATCGCCCCAAAACCAGCCAGGAAATCACCACAAAATCACCTCAAAAATGACACCAAAACCAACCCAAAAACGACATCAAAACCACCCCAAAATCCAGCCCAAAACAGCCCCAAAACCACCCCAAAATCCAGCCCAAAATGCCACAAAATCAGCCGCAAAAATTCATCCAAAACAGCCCCAAAACCACCCCAAAAATGACCAAAAATCACCAAAAAATTCTCCAAAAATCACCAAAAAAATCACCAAAAATCCTTTAAAAATGGCAAAAAAAAATGCTCCAAAAATCACTAAAAAATCACCAAAATCCACAAAAAAATCATCAAAAAATCGCCCAAAAATGCTCCAAAAATCACCAAAAAATCACCAAAAATCCTCAGAAAATCACTAAAAATGGCCCAAAAATGCTCCAAAAATCACCAAAAATCCTCAAAATTTCACCCAAAAATCACCAAAAATTGCTCAAAAAATCACCAAAAAATCACCAAAAATCATCAAAAATCACCCAAAAAATCCTTTAAAAACGGCCAAAAAATGCTCCAAAAATCACCAAAAAATCGCCAAAAATCCACAAAAAAATCATCAAAAAATCGCCCAAAAATGCTCCAAAAATCACCAAAAAAATCACAAAAAATCCTCAGAAAAATCACTAAAAATGGCCAAAAAATGCTCCAAAAATCACCAAAAAAATCACAAAAAATCCTCAAAAATTCACCCAAAAATCACCAAAAAATGCTCCAAAAATCATCAAAAATCACCAAAAATCCTCAAAAAATCACCAAAAATCCTTTAAAAACGGCCAAAAAATGCTCCAAAAATCACAAAAAAATCGCCAAAAATCCACAAAAAAATCGCCAAAAAATCACCAAAAAATGCTCCAAAAATCACAAAAAAATCACCAAAAATCCTCAGAAAAATCACTAAAAATGGCCAAAAAATGCTCCAAAAATCACCAAAAAAATCACAAAAAATCCTCAAAAATTCACCCAAAAATCACCAAAAAATGCTCCAAAAATCATCAAAAATCACCAAAAATCCTCAAAAAATCACCAAAAATCCTTTAAAAATGGCAAAAAAATGCTCCAAAAATCACTAAAAAATCACCAAAATCCACAAAAAAATCATCAAAAAATCGCCCAAAAATGCTCCAAAAATCACCAAAAAATCACCAAAAATCCTCAGAAAATCACTAAAAATGGCCCAAAAATGCTCCAAAAATCACCAAAAATCCTCAAAATTTCACCCAAAAATCACCAAAAATTGCTCAAAAAATCACCAAAAAATCACCAAAAATCATCAAAAAATCACCCAAAAAATCCTTTAAAAACGGCCAAAAAATGCTCCAAAAATCACCAAAAAATCGCCAAAAATCCACAAAAAATCGCCAAAAAATCACCAAAAATGCTCCAAAAATCACCAAAAAAATCACCAAAAATCCTCAGAAAAATCACTAAAAATGGCCAAAAAATGCTCCAAAAATCACCAAAAAAATCACAAAAAATCCTCAAAAATTCACCCAAAAATCACCAAAAAATGCTCCAAAAATCATCAAAAATCACCAAAAATCCTCAAAAAATCACCAAAAATCTTTTAAAAACGGCCAAAAAATGCTCCAAAAATCACAAAAAAATCGCCAAAAATCCACAAAAAAATCGCCAAAAAATCACCAAAAAATGCTCCAAAAATCACAAAAAAATCACCAAAAATCCTCAGAAAAATCACTAAAAATGGCCAAAAAATGCTCCAAAAATCACCAAAAAAATCACAAAAAATCCTCAAAAATTCACCCAAAAATCACCAAAAAATGCTCCAAAAATCATCAAAAATCACCAAAAATCCTCAAAAAATCACCAAAAATCCTTTAAAAATGGCAAAAAAATGCTCCAAAAATCACTAAAAAATCACCAAAATCCACAAAAAAATCATCAAAAAATCGCCCAAAAATGCTCCAAAAATCACCAAAAAATCACCAAAAATCCTCAGAAAATCACTAAAAATGGCCCAAAAATGCTCCAAAAATCACCAAAAATCCTCAAAATTTCACCCAAAAATCACCAAAAATTGCTCAAAAAATCACCAAAAAATCACCAAAAATCATCAAAAAATCACCCAAAAAATCCTTTAAAAACGGCCAAAAAATGCTCCAAAAATCACCAAAAAATCGCCAAAAATCCACAAAAAATCGCCAAAAAATCACCAAAAATGCTCCAAAAATCACCAAAAAAATCACCAAAAATCCTCAGAAAAATCACTAAAAATGGCCAAAAAATGCTCCAAAAATCACCAAAAAAATCACAAAAAATCCTCAAAAATTCACCCAAAAATCACCAAAAAATGCTCCAAAAATCATCAAAAATCACCAAAAATCCTCAAAAAATCACCAAAAATCTTTTAAAAACGGCCAAAAAATGCTCCAAAAATCACAAAAAAATCGCCAAAAATCCACAAAAAAATCGCCAAAAAATCACCAAAAAATGCTCCAAAAATCACAAAAAAATCACCAAAAATCCTCAGAAAAATCACTAAAAATGGCCAAAAAATGCTCCAAAAATCACCAAAAAAATCACCAAAAATCCTCAAAAATTCACCCAAAAATCACCAAAAAATGCTCCAAAAATCATCAAAAATCACCAAAAATCCTCAAAAAATCACCAAAAATCCTTTAAAAACGGCCAAAAAATGCTCCAAAAATCACAAAAAAATCGCCAAAAATCCACAAAAAAAACACCAAAAAATCGCCAAAAATTCCCCAAATCCCAAAAACCCCCAAATTCCCCCCCCAAAAACCCCAAATCTCCCCCAAAAACCCCAAATTCACCATTTTGAGGTGATTTTGGGGTATTTTTGGGCTGATTTTGGGTGATTTTGGGTGATTTTTGGGGTGATTTTGGGAGATTTTTGGGGTGGTTTTAGGGTATTTTTGGGGTGGTTTGGGGATTTTTGGAGGTCGTTTTTTGAGATCATTTTGGGGTGGTTTTGGGGTCCTTTTCTCGGATGATTTTGGTGTTTTTGGGATTATTTTGGGATATTTTTGGGATGGTTTTTGGGATTATTTTGGGATATTTTTGGGATTATTTTGGGATTATTTTGGGGATTATTTTGAGGCAGTTTTGGGGTGATTTTGGGATTATTTTGGGCCAGTTGTGGGATCAGTTTTTGGGATTATTTTGGGGTTATTTTGGGATCATTTTTTGGGATCATTTTTTGAGCAGTTTTGGGCTGGTTTTGGAATAATTTTTTGGGCTCATTTTGGGATATTTTGGGGATTATTTTGAGGCGGTTTTGGGGTGGTTTTGGGATTATTTTGGGCCGGTTGTGGGATCATTTTGGGATCATTTTGGGATCACTTTGGGGTGGTTTTGGGATCATTTTTTGGGGCATTTTTGGGATCACTTTGGGATCATTTTGGGATCATTTTTTGGGGCATTTTGGGGATTATTTTGGGATCACTTTGGGATCATTTTGGGATCATTTTTTGGGGCATTTTTGGGATCATTTTGGGATCACTTTGGGATCATTTTGGGGTGGTTTGGGAACACTTTGGGGTGATTTTGGGATCATTTTGGGATCATTTTTTGGGGCATTTTTGGGATCACTTTGGGATCACTTTGGGATCACTTTGGGATCATTTTGGGATCATTTTGGGATCAATTTTTGGGATCACTTTGGGATCATTTTGGGATCACTTTGGGGTGGTTTTGGGATCATTTTGGGATCATTTTTTGGGGCATTTTTGGATCATTTTGGGATCACTTTGGGATCACTTTGGGATCATTTTTTGGGATCATTTTTTGGGATCACTTTGGGGTGGTTTTGGGATCACTTTGGGATCACTTTGGGATCATTTTGGGATCATTTTGGGATCACTTTGGGATCACTTTGGGATCATTATGGGGTGGTTTTGGGATCATTTTGGGATCATTTTTTGGGACATTTTTGGATCACTTTGGGATCACTTTGGGATCATTTCGGGATCATTTTTGGGGGCATTTTTGGGATCACTTTGGGATCACGTTGGGACCATTTTGGGATCACTTTGGGATCATTTTGGGATCATTTTGGGACCACTTTGGGGTGGTTTTGGGATCACTTTGGGATCACTTTGGGATCATTTTTGGATCACTTTGGGATCATTTTTTGGGATCATTTTGGGATCACTTTGGGATCATTTTGGGATCACTTTGGGGTGGTTTTGGGATCATTTTGGGATCATTTTTTGGGGCATTTTTGGGATCACTTTGGGATCACTTTGGGGTGGTTTTGGGATCATTTTGGGATCACTTTGGATCACTTTGGGATCATTTTTTGGGATCATTTTGGGATCATTTTTTGGGATCATTTTGGGATCACTTTGGGGTGGTTTTGGGATCACTTTGGGATCACTTTGGATCACTTTGGGATCATTTTTTGGGGCATTTTAGGGATTATTTTGGGATCATTTTGGGATCACTTTGGGAACATTTTTTGGGATCACTTTGGGGTGGTTTTGGGATCATTTTGGGATCATTTTTTGGGACATTTTTGGATCATTTTGGGATCATTTTTGGGGGCATTTTTGGGATCACTTTGGGATCACGTTGGGACCATTTTGGGATCACTTTGGGATCATTTTGGGATCATTTTTTGGGGCATTTTTAGGATTATTTTGGGATCATTTTGGGATCACTTTGGTATCATTTTTTGGGATCATTTTGGGATCACTTTGGGGTGGTTTTGGGATCATTTTGGGATCATTTTGGGATCATTTTTTGGGACATTTTGGGATCATTTTGGGATCACTTTGGGATCATTTTGGGATCATTTTTTGGGGCATTTTGGGGATTATTTTGGGATAATTTTGGGATCATTTTGGGATCACTTTGGGATCACTTTGGGATCACTTTGGAATCATTTGGGGGTGGTTTTGGGATCATTTTGGGATCAATTTTTGGGATCACTTTGGGGTGGTTTTGCGATCTCTTTGGGATCATTTTGGGACCACTTTGGGATCACTTTGGGGTGGTTTTGGGATCATTTTGGGATCACTTTGGGATCATTTTGGGACCACTTTGGGATCATTTTTTGGGATCACTTTGGGGTGGTTTTGGGATCATTTTTTGGGGCATTTTTGGGATCATTTTGGGATCACTTTGGGCAGGTTTTGGGATCACTTTGGGATCACTTTGGGACCACTTTGGGATCACTTTGGGATCACTTTGGGATCACTTTGGGACCATTTCGGGACCATTTCCCCGGCCCCACCTGTGCCCAGGGCGTGCTCATCTCCCTGAAGACGTCGTTCATCATCCGCAGCAGCTGCAGGAACTCGGCGTCGTCGTAGCGGAAGCGGCGCCCGAAGACGATGGAGCAGATGATGTTGGACACGGCGCAGCTCAGCAGGAACGTGGGGTCGAACGGCTCTCCTGGGAATTTGGGGCAAAATCTGAGCCTTTTGGGGTTCTTCACAAAAAAATGAAGTTTTGGGATGATTTTGGAGGGGTTTTGGGGCCATTTTGCCCTAAAAATGCTCAAAAAATACCCCAAACCCAGCCCAAATCCGCGCCAAAACTGCTCCAAAAATCCCCCAAAGTCTTCACAACAATCATCCCAAAACCACTCCAAAAATATCCCAAAATGAGCCCCAAACCATCCCAAAATGAGGCCAAAAATTATCCCAAATCCACCCTAAATTGACCCCAAAACTGCTCCAAAAATCCCCCAAAATTATCCCAAAAATGATCCCAAAACCAGCACAAAAAAATCCCCAAAATATCCCAAATCCACCCCAAAACTGCTCCAAAAATCCCCCAAAATTCATCCCCCAAACCCCAAATCACCCCAAAATTGTGAATTTGGGGGTTTTGGGGTGAATTTGGGGTTTTAGGGGTGGATTTGGGGTTTTTGGGGGGGTTTGGGAGCAGATGATGTTGGACACGGCGCAGCTCAGCAGGAACGTGGGGTCAAAGGGTTCTCCTGAAAATTTAGGGGAAATTCCAGAGATTTTGGGTTTTTTTGGGAATTTTCCCCAAATAAATGAAATTTCAGGATCATTTGGGAGGGGTTTTTGGGGTGGATTTGGGGTTTTTGGGATGAATTTGGGGATTTTGGGGTGAATTTGGGGTTTTGGGGTGGATTTGGGGGTTTTTGGGGTGAATTTGGGGTTTTTGGGGGGGTTTGGGAGCAGATGATGTTGGACACGGCGCAGCTCAGCAGGAACGTGGGGTCGAACGGCTCTCCTGAAAATTTAGGGGAAATTCCAGAGATTTTGGGGTTTTTGGGAATTTCCGGGGTAATTTTGGGATATTTGGAGAAGTTTTGCCTCATTTCAAGGCGTTTTTTGGGGACGATTTTGGGACAATTTTCCCTCATTTCTCCTCATCCCTTTGTGATTTTTTTGGGATGATTTCTTGGATTTTTGGGGCTCCTAAAAAAGCCCCAAAATGCCCCAAATTTGGGTACCTTTGGTGTCCTGGCAGGCCCTGAGCAGCTCCTGGGCCTCCTCCTGGATGCGGCTCTCGATGCTCCCGCGCCCCATCCCGAAGTCGCGCAGCACCGTCAGCGAGAAGCGACGGAGCTGCCGCCAGCGCTCGCCGTCAGCAAAAACCACGCCTGGATTTGGGGGGAAATCCCAGAAAAATGGGGAAAAAATGGAGAAAAATCCGTTGGGAAATGGGGAAAATTCACTGGAAAAAATTGGGGTTTAAGTGGGGAAAAAACGGGAGAAAAATCCATTGGGAAATGGGGAAAATCCATTGGGAAATGGGGGAAAAAATGGGAGAAAAATCCATTGGGAAATGGGGAAAATCCATTGGGGAATGGGGGAAAAAATGGGGCTTAAATGGATGGAAAATGGGAAAAAATGGGAGAAAATCCATTGGGAAATGAGGAAAATCCATTGAGAATTGGGGGAAAAATGGAGGAAAATCTGCTGGGAAATGGGGAAAAATTGGTGGGAAATGGGAAAAAATGGGCAAAAATCCATTGGGAAATGGGGAAAATCCATTGGGAATTGGGGGAAAAATGGGGGAAAATCCATTGGGAAATGGGGAAAAAATGGGGTTTAAATGGATGGAAAATGGGAAAAAATGGGAAAAATCCATTGGGAAATGGGGAAAATCCATTGGGAATTGGGGGAAAAATGGGGGAAAATCTGCTGGGAAATGGGGAAAAATTGGTGGGAAATGGGAAAAAATGGGCAAAAATCCATTGGGAAATGGGGAAAATCCATTGGGAAATGGGAAAAAAATGGAGGAAAATCCATTGGGAAATGGGGAAAATTCATTGGGAAATGGGAAAAATCCATTGGAGAGAAAATCAGGATTAAAATCAATGGGAAATGGGAAAAAATGGGAAAAAAATCCCTTTGGGAAATGGGAAAAATTAATGGAAAAAATGGGGTTTAAATGGATGGAAAATGGGAAAAAATGGGAAAAAATCCCTTTGGGAAATGGGGAAAATTAATGGGAAAAAAAATGGGGGAAATAAATAAAATAAAATCAACTTTGTGGTGGTTTTTAATGGCAATTTTTGGGATTATTTTGGTATTTTTTAGGCTGATTTTGGGGAGATTTTGAGGTGATTTTGGGGTGATTTTTGGGTTGTTTTGGGGTGGATTTTCAGGGCAATTTTTTGGCATAATTTTGTGGTGGTTTGGGGTGATTTGGGGCTATTTTGGGGTGGTTTTTCAGGACAAATTTTTGGGATTATTTTGGGTTGGTTTGGGGTGATTTTAGGGAGATTTGGGTTATTTTGGGCTGGTTTTGGAGTGGTTTTCAGGGCAATTTTTTGGGATAATTTTGGGCTGGTTTGGGGTGATTATAGGGAGATTTGGGGCATTTTGGGGCTATTTTGGAGTGGTTTTCAGTGCAATTTTTTGGGATTATTTTGTGGTGGTTTTGGGGTATTTTGGGGCATTTTGGGGCTGGTTTTGGAGTGGTTTTCAGGGCAATTTTTTGGGCTAATTTTGGGCTGGTTTGGGGTGATTTGGGGCTATTTTGGGGTGGTTCTTCAGGACAAATTTTTGGGATTATTTTGTGGTGGTTTTGGGGTGGTTTTGGGTGTTTTGGGGTGGTTTGGGGCTGGTTTTGGAGTGGTTTTCAGGGCAAATTTTTGGGATTATTTTGGGCTGGTTTGGGGTGATTTTAGGGATATTTGTGGCATTTTGTGCTGGTTTCTCAGGACCATTTTCCAGGCTAATTTTGGGATGATTTCAGGGTCATTTTGGGACCATTTTGGGTTGATTTGGGGGTGGATTTTCAGGGCAATTTTTTGGGATAATTTTGGGTTAGTTTGGGGTGATTTTAGGGAGATTTGGGGCATTTTGGGCTGGTTTTGGAGTGGTTTTCAGAGCAATTTTTTGGGCTAATTTTGGGCAGGTTTGGGGTGATTTGGGGCTATTTTGGGGTGGTTCTTCAGGACAATTTTTTGGGATTATTTTGTGGTGGTTTTGGGGTGGTTTGGGGTATTTTGGGGATGGTTTTGGGTGGTTTTTCAGGACCATTTTTCAGGGTGATTTTGGGCTATTTTGGGGTGGTTTTGGGATGGTTTTGGAGTGGTTTTCAGTGCAATTTTTTGGGATTATTTTGTGGTGGTTTTGGGGTATTTTGGGGCTGGTTTTGGAGTGGTTTTCAGGGCAATTTTTTGGGCTAATTTTGGGCTGGTTTGGGGTGATTTGGGGCTATTTTGGGGTGGTTCTTCAGGACAAATTTTTGGGATTATTTTGTGGTGGTTTTGGGGTGGTTTTGGGTGTTTTGGGGTGGTTTGGGGCTGGTTTTGGAGTGGTTTTCAGGGCAATTTTTTGGGCTAATTTTGGGCTGGTTTGGGGTGATTTTAGGGATATTTGTGGCATTTTGGGCTGGTTTTTCAGGACCATTTTCCAGGCTAATTTTGGGATGATTTCAGGGTCATTTTGGGACCATTTTGGGTTGATTTGGGGGTGGATTTTCAGGGCAATTTTTTGGGCTAATTTTGGGCTGGTTTGGGGTGATTTGGGGCTATTTTGGGCTGGTTCTTCAGGACAATTTTTTGGGATTATTTTGTGGTGGTTTTGGGGTGGTTTGGGGTATTTTGGGGCTGGTTTTGGGTGGTTTTTCAGGACCATTTTTCAGGGTGATTTTGGGCTATTTTGGGGTGGTTTTGGGATGGTTTTGGAGTGGTTTTCAGGGCAATTTTTTGGGATTATTTTGTGGTGGTTTTGGGGTATTTTGGGGCTGGTTTTGGAGTGGTTTTCAGGGCAATTTTTTGGGCTAATTTTGGGCTGGTTTGGGGTGATTTTAGGGAGATTTGGGGCATTTTGGGCTGGTTTTTCAGGACCATTTTCCAGGCTAATTTTGGGATGATTTCAGGGTCATTTTGGGACCATTTTGGGTTGATTTGGGGGTGGATTTTCAGGGCAATTTTTTGGGATAATTTTGGGTTAGTTTGGGGTGATTTTAGGGAGATTTGGGGCATTTTGGGCTGGTTTTGGAGTGGTTTTCAGTGCAATTTTTTGGGATTATTTTGTGGTGGTTTTGGGGTATTTTGGGGTATTTTGGGGCTGGTTTTGGAGTGGTTTTCAGGGCAATTTTTTGGGCTAATTTTGGGCTGGTTTGGGGTGATTTGGGGCTATTTTGGGGTGGTTCTTCAGGACAAATTTTTGGGATTATTTTGTGGTGGTTTTGGGGTGGTTTTGGGTGTTTTGGGGTGGTTTGGGGCTGGTTTTGGAGTGGTTTTCAGGGCAAATTTTTGGGATTATTTTGGGCTGGTTTGGGGTGATTTTAGGGATATTTGTGGCATTTTGTGCTGGTTTCTCAGGACCATTTTCCAGGCTAATTTTGGGATGATTTCAGGGTCATTTTGGGACCATTTTGGGTTGATTTGGGGGTGGATTTTCAGGGCAATTTTTTGGGATAATTTTGGGTTAGTTTGGGGTGATTTTAGGGAGATTTGGGGCATTTTGGGCTGGTTTTGGAGTGGTTTTCAGAGCAATTTTTTGGGCTAATTTTGGGCAGGTTTGGGGTGATTTGGGGCTATTTTGGGGTGGTTCTTCAGGACAATTTTTTGGGATTATTTTGTGGTGGTTTTGGGGTGGTTTGGGGTATTTTGGGGCTGGTTTTGGGTGGTTTTTCAGGACCATTTTTCAGGGTGATTTTGGGCTATTTTGGGGTGGTTTTGGGATGGTTTTGGAGTGGTTTTCAGTGCAATTTTTTGGGATTATTTTGTGGTGGTTTTGGGGTATTTTGGGGCTGGTTTTGGAGTGGTTTTCAGGGCAATTTTTTGGGCTAATTTTGGGCTGGTTTGGGGTGATTTGGGGCTATTTTGGGGTGGTTCTTCAGGACAAATTTTTGGGATTATTTTGTGGTGGTTTTGGGGTGGTTTTGGGTGTTTTGGGGTGGTTTTGGGCTGGTTTTGGAGGGGTTTTCAGGGCAATTTTTTGGGATAATTTTGGGCTGGTTTGGGGTGATTTTAGGGATATTTGTGGCATTTTGTGCTGGTTTCTCAGGACCATTTTCCAGGCTAATTTTGGGATGATTTCAGGGTCATTTTGGGTTGATTTGGGGGTGGTTTTTCAGCGCAATTTTCCGGGATAATTTGTGGTGGTTTCAGGGTTACTTCGAGGATGGTTTCAGGATAATTTTGGGTGGATTTGGGGTTTTTTCTGCCCTCACCGTATCCCCTGAAGGTGCTCTCGATGGTGGGCAGGCGGCCCCGGCCCGCGAACACCTCGGGGCTGCCCACGAGCGCCTCGCGCACGGCCTCGGTCCCGCACAGCACCAGCACCGGCCGCGAGCCCAGCCACACCGTGAACACCGGCCCGTAGCGCTCGCTCAGCTGCCGGGGGGAAAATAAAAAAAATCCCATCGAAATCCCCAAAAAATCCCATGAAAATCAAAAAAACCCCCGTCAAAATCGGACAAAGTTCACCCAAATCCCATCAAAATCCACCCAAATCCCATCAAAATTGATCCAAATGCCATTAAAATCCCAAAAAATCCCATCGAAATCCCAAAAAATCCCATCAAAATCCCAAAAAATCCCATCCAAATTGACCCAAATCCCATCAAAATTGACCCAAATCCCATCGAAATCCCAAAAAATCCCGTGAAAATCAAAAAAAACCCCCGTCAAAATTGGACAAAATTCAAAAAAATCCCATCAAAACCAACCCAAATCCCATCAAAATCCTGAAAAATCCCATCAAAATCCCCAAAACAATCCCATGAAAATAAAAAAAAACCCCGTCAAAATTGGACAAAGTTCACCCAAATCCCATCAAAATTGACCCAAATCCCATCGAAATCCCAAAAAATCCCATCAAAATTGACCCAAATCCCATCAAAATCGACCCAAGCCCAGCCCAGCCACACCGTGAACACCGGCCCGTAGCGCTCGCTCAGCTGCCGGGGGGAAAAACAAAAAAAATCCCATTGAAATCCCAAAAAATCCCATTGAAATCCCAAAAAATCCCATTGAAATCCCAAAAAATCCCATTGAAATCCCAAAAAAATCCCATGAAAATAAAAAAAAACCCCGTCAAAATCGGACAAAGTTCACCCAAATCCCATCAAAATTCACCCAAATCCCATCAAAATCCCAAAAAATCCCATCAAAATTCACCCAAATCCCATTAAAACCCCCAAAAATCCCATTAAAATTCACCCAAATGCCATCGAAATCCCAAAAATCCCATCAAAATGCACCCAAATCCCATCGAAATCCCCAAAAAATCCCATGAAAATAAAAAAAAAAACCCCATCAAAATCGGACAAAGTTCACCCAAATCCCATCAAAATTCACCCAAATCCCATCAAAATCCCAAAAAATCCCATCAAAATTCACCCAAATCCCATCAAAATTCACCCAAATTCATCAAAATTCATCCAAATCCCATTAAAATTCACCCAAATCCCATTAAAATCCCTAAAAATCCCGTGAAAATAAAAAAAAAAACCCGTCAAAATCGGACAAAGTTCACCCAAATCCCATCAAAATCCCAAAAAATCCCATCAAAATTCACCCAAATCCCATCAAAATTCACCCAAACCCCATCCGAATTCACCCAAATCCCATTGAAATCCCAAAAAATCCCGACAAAATTCACCCAAATCCCATCAAAATCCCAAAAATCCCATCAAAATTGACCCAAATCCCATCGAAATCCCAAAAAATCCCGTGAAAATCCAAAAAAAACCCCATCAAAATCGGACAAAGTTCACCCAAATCCCATCAAAATCCCAAAAAATCCCATCAAAATTCACTCAAATCCCATCAAAATCCCATCAAAATTGGCCCAAATCCGATCAAAATTCACCCAAATCCCATCAAAATTCACCCAAACCACATCCGAATTCACCCAAATCCCATTGAAATCCCAAAAAATCCCAACAAAATTCACCCAAATCCCATCAAAATCCCAAAAATCCCATCAAAATTGACGCAAATCCCATCAAAATTCACCCAAATCCCATCAAAATCCCTAAAAATCCCATCAAAATCCCCAAAACAATCCCGTGAAAATAAAAAAAAATCCCGTCAAAATCAGACAAAGTTCACCCAAATCCCATCAAAATTCACCCAAATCCCATCAAAATCCCCCAAAAAAATCCCATCAAAATCCAAAAAAATCCCATCAAAATTGACCCAAATCCCATGAAAATTCATCCAAATCCCATCAAAATTCACCCAAATCCCATCAAAATTCATCCAAATCCCATCAAAATTCACCCAAATTCATTGAAATCCCAAAAAAATCCCGTCAAAATCCCCAAAAAATCCCGTCAAAATCCAAAAAAACCCCGTCAAAATCGGACAAAGTTCACCCAAATCCCATCAAAATCCCAAAAAATCCCATCAAAATTCATCAAATCCCATTAAAATCCCTAAAAATCCCATCAAAATTCACCCAAATCCCATTAAAATCCCAAAAAATCCCGTGAAAATCCCAAAAAATCCCATCAAAATTTGACAAAGTTCACCCAAATCCCATCAAAATCCCAAAAAATCCAATCAAAGTTCACCCAAATCCCATTGAAATCCCAAAAAATCCCATCAAAATTCACCCCAAAAATCCCATCAAAATTCACCCAAATCCCATTAAAATCCCATCAAAATTGACCCAAATCCAATCAAAATTCACCCAAATCCCATTGAAATCCCAAAAAATCCCAACAAAATTCACCCAAATCCCATTAAAATCCCTAAAAATCCCATCAAAATTGACCCAAATCCCATCAAAATTGACCCAAATCCCATCAAAATCCCAAAAAATCCCATCAAAATTCACCCAAATCCCATCAAAATTCACCCAAATCCCATCAAAATTGACCCAAATCCCATCAAAATTCATCCAAATCCCATCAAAATTCACCCAAATTCATCGAAATCCCAAAAAAATCCCATCAAAATCCAAAAAAACCCTGTCAAAATCGGACAAAGTTCACCCAAATCCCATCAAAATCCCAAAAAATCCCATCAAAATTCACCCAAATCCCCTCAAAATTCATCCAAATCCCATTAAAATACCAAAAACTCCCATCAAAATCCCATAAAAAAACCCCATTAAAATCCCATTAAAATTAAAAAAAAACCTTCAAAATTGGAGCAAATTCAGCAAAATCCAAAAAAATCCCATCAAAATGGCAAAAAAATCCAAAAAATCCCACAAAAATCCTGTGAAAATTGGACAAAATTCACCCAAATCTCATTAAAAAAATCCAAAAAATCCCACAAAAATCCAATGAAAATTGGACAAAATTCACCCAAATCTCATTAAAAAAACCCCAAAAAATCCCACAAAAATCCCATGAAAATTGGACAAAATTCACCCAAATCCCATTAAAAAAAAAATCAAAATCCCCCAAAATCCCTAAAAAATCCCATGAAAATCCAAAAAATCCCAGCAAAATCCCATTAAAAAACCCCATTAAAATCCGATTAAAATTAAAAAAAAACCTTCAAAATTGGAGGAAATTCAGCAAAATCCAAAAAAATCCCATCAAAATGCCAAAAAAATCCAAAAATGCCCTAAAACCGCCTAAAAAACGCCAAAAAAAAACGGAAAAAATCCAAAAAAATTCCCCAAAACATCTCAAAAAATCCCCAAATATTCCTGAAAATCCCAAAATTCCCAAATTTCACCCCAAAATTCCCGAAATTTTGCACCTTGAGCAGGGACTGGATCGTCTCACGGGGGGTCCAAAATGGCCCCTAAACCCCCTTAAAAAACCCTTTAAAAAAACAGAAAAAGCCCCCAAAAATGGGCAAAAAATTTAAAAAAATCGCAAAAAAATCACAAAAATTCCCAAAAAATTCCTGAAAATCCCCAAATCCCCAAAATTCCCGGATTTCACCCCAAATCCTCACCTTGAGCAGCGATTGCAGCCTGCAGAGGGGTCCAAAACGGCCCCTAAAAACTCTTAAAAAAAACACGGAAAAAGCCCAAAAATTCCCAAAAAATTCTCAAAAATTCAAAAAAAAATTCTCAAAAATTCCCCAAAAAACCCCAAAATTCCCAAATTTCCCAAAATCCCCAAATTTCGCCCCAAATCCGCACCTTGAGCAGCGACTGAACGGTCCAGGTGGGTCCAAAATGGCCCCTGAAAACCCCTAAAAATGCCCCAAAAATGACTAAAAAACCCTAAAAAAACCCCAAAAAATCCCCCAAAAATTCACAAAAAATTTCCAAAAAATCACAAATCCCCAAAATTCCCAAATTTCCCCAAAATCCCCAAATTTCGCCCCAAATCCGCACCTTGAGTAGGGACTGGAAGGTGCAAGGGGGATCCAAAATGGCCCCTGAAAACCCCTAAAAATGCCCTAAAACCGCCTAAAAAACGCCAAAAAACCCGGGAAAAAATCCAAAAAATTCCAAAAAAAATCTCAAAAATTCCCAAAAAAATTCTCAAAAATTCCCAAAAAACCCCCAAAATTCCCAAATTTCCCAAAATCCTCAAATTTCACCTCAAATCCGCACCTTGAGCAGCGACTGGACGGTCCAGGTGGGTCCAAAATGGCCCCTGAAAACCCCTAAAAATGCCCCAAAAATGACTAAAAAACCCTAAAAAAAACCCAAAAAATCCCCCAAAAATTCACAAAAAATTTCCAAAAAATCACAAATCCCCAAAATTCCCAAATTTCCCCAAAATCCCCAAATTTCGCCCCAAATCCGCACCTTGAGTAGGGACTGGAAGGTGCAAGGGGGATCCAAAATGGCCCCTGAAAACCCCTAAAAATGCCCTAAAACCGCCTAAAAAACGCCAAAAAACCCGGGAAAAAATCCAAAAAATTCCAAAAAAAATCTCAAAAATTCCCAAAAAAATTCTCAAAAATTCCCCAAAAAAACCCAAAATTCCCAAATTTCCCAAAATCCCCAAATTTCGCCCCAAATCCGCACCTTGAGCAGTGACTGAACGGTCCAGGTGGGTCCAAAATGGCCCCTGAAAACCCCTAAAAATGCCCCAAAAATGACTAAAAAACCCTAAAAAAACCCCAAAAAATCCCCCAAAAATTCACAAAAAATTTCCAAAAAATCACAAATCCCCAAAATTCCCAAATTTCCCCAAAATCCCCAAATTTCGCCCCAAATCCGCACCTTGAGTAGGGACTGGAAGGTGCAAGGGGGATCCAAAATGGCCCCTGAAAACCCCTAAAAATGCCCTAAAACCGCCTAAAAAACGCCAAAAAACCCGGGAAAAAATCCAAAAAATTAAAAAAAAAATCTCAAAAATTCCCAAAAAAATTCTCAAAAATTCCCAAAAAACCCCCAAAATTCCCAAATTTCCCAAAATCCTCAAATTTCACCTCAAATCCGCACCTTGAGCAGCGACTGGAGGGTCCAGGTGGGTCCAAAATGGCCCCTGAAAACCCCTAAAAAAAACCCTTAAAAAACACGGAAAAGCCCAAAAAATTCCCAAAAAATTCTAAAAAATTCCCCCAAAAATCTAAAAAATTTTCCCAAAAATCCCAAAATTCCCAAATTTCCCAAAATCCCCAAATTTCGCCCCAAATCCGCACCTTGAGCAGCGACTGAACGGTCCAGGTGGGTCCAAAATGGCCCCTGAAACCCCTAAAAATGCTCTAAAAAATCACCAAAAAACGCCAAAAAAACGCCAAAAAAACCCCCGGGAAAATCCCAAATTTCCCGAATTTCCCGAATTTCACCCCAAAATTCGGGAACCCGCACCTTGAGCAGGGAGTGCAGGGTCCGGAAGGGCGAGATCTGCAGGAGGTTCCCGAGCAGCGGCAGCGCGGGCGGACCCGGCGGCAGCCCCGAGGCCACCGCGCGATGTCGCGACAGCAGCGACAGCAGCGACAGCGCCAGCACGGCCAGCACGGCCACCAGCACCGGGGACACCATGGTGGCACTTGGGGACGCTGAGGGGACACCGAGGGACACTGAGGGACACCGAGGGACAGGGGGTAAAGGGCGGGGGTGGCGCTAAAGGGAGGGGAGGGACAGGGAGGGGACACTGGGGACAGTGACACGACAGGGACAGGGAGGGGACACTGGGGACAGTGACACGACAGGGACACCGTGGGGACAGCGAGGGGACAGTGACACCGCAGGGACAGGGAGGGGACACTGGGGACAGTGACACGACAGGGACACCGTGGGGACACTGGGGACAGTGACACGACAGGGACACCGTGGGGACAGTGAGGGGACAGTGACACCGCAGGGACACTGTGGGGACACTGGGGACAGTGACACCGCAGGGACACCATGGGGACAGCGAGGGGACAGTGCCAGGGTGGCACTGACACCATGGGGACACTGGGGACAGTGACACCGCAGGGACAGGGAGGGGACACTGGGGACAGTGACACGACAGGGACAGGGACACCGTGGGGACAGTGAGGGGACAGTGACACCGCAGGGACACCATGGGGACAGCGAGGGGACAGTGACACCGCAGGGACAGGGACACCGTGGGGACACTGGGGACAGTGACACCGCAGGGACAGTGACACCGCAGGGACACCGTGGGGACAGCGAGGGGACGGTGCCAGGGTGGCACTGGGGACAATGGCACCATGGGGACAGCGAGGGGACAGTGACACCGCAGGGACACTGTGGGGACACTGGGGACAGTGACACCGCAGGGACACCATGGGGACAGCGAGGGGACAGGGCTGGGGGTGGCACTGACACCATGGGGACACTGGGGACAGTGACACCGTAGGGACAGGGAGGGGACACCGGGGACAGTGACACGACAGGGACACCGTGGGGACAGGGCTGGGGACAGTGACACCGCAGGGACACCGTGGGGACACTGGGGACAGTGCCAGGGTGGCACTGACACCATGGGGACACTGGGGACAGTGCCAGGGTGGCACTGACACCATGGGGACAGCGAGGGGACAGTGACACCACAGGGACAGGGACACCGTGGGGACAGCGAGGGGACAGTGCCAGGGTGGCACTGACACCATGGGGACACTGGGGACAGTGACAGGGACACTCCGAGGGTGGCACAGGTTGGGGACAGCGAGGGGACAGTGCCGGGTGGCCCTGGCACCATGGGGACAGCGAGAGGACAGGGAGGGGACAGGGCAGGGGGTGGCACTGGCACCATGGGGACAGCGAGGGGACAGGGAGGGGACAGGGCAGGGGGTGGCACTGGCACCATGGGGACAGTGAGGGGACAGAGAGGGGACAGGGCAGGGGGTGGCACTGGCACCATGGGGACACCATGGGGACAGAGTTGGGGACAGTGACAGTGAGGGGACACCGTGGAGCCAGCGCTGGGGACAATGTCGGGACACTCCAAGGGTGGCGCAGGCTCGGGGACAGCACGGGGGACACTGGGGACAATGCGGGGACAGGGCTGGGGGTGGCACTGGCACCGGGACAGCGAAGTGACATTGGGGACAACGGGGACAGTGACACCGTGGGGACAGCGAGGGGACAGCGAGGTGACACCGTGGGGACAAGGCTGGGACAGGGCTGGCGACACTGGGGACAATGGCACGACGGGCACAGCGAGGGGACAGGGCTGGGGACAATGTGGGGACAGTCCGAGGGTGGCACTGCCTTGGGGACACCGCGGGGACACCGTGGGGAATGTCCCCACCCCTGTCCCTGTGTCCCCACGGTGTCCCCACGGTGTCCCCACGGTGTCCCCACGGTGTCCCCTCGCTGTCCCCTCACTGTCCCCTCCTTGTCCCCTCTCTGTCCCCTCGCTGTCCCCTTCGGGTGCCCCAGGCGGGGAGGGGACAGAGGTGACAAAAAGGACAGAGGTGACAGTGGGGACAGGGAGGGGACAAAGGTGACAAAAAGGACAGAGGTGACAACGGGGACAGGGAGGGGACAGAGGTGACAAAAAGGACAGAGGTGACAGTGGGGACAGGGAGGGGACAGAGGTGACAAAAAGGACAAAGGTGACAATGGGGACAGGGAGGGGACAGAGGTGACAAAAAGGACAGAGGTGACAGTGGGGACAGGGAGGGGACAGAGGTGACAATGGGGACAGGGAGGGGACAGAGGTGACAAAAAGGACAGAGGTGACAATGGGGACAGGGAGGGGACAGAGGTGACAAAAAGGACAAAGGTGACAATGGGGACAGGGAGGGGACAGAGGTGACAATGGGGACAGGGAGGGGACAGAGGTGACAAAAAGGACAAAGGTGACAATGGGGACAGGGAGGGGACAGAGGTGACAACGGGGACAGGGAGGGGACAGAGGTGACAAAAAGGACAGAGGTGACAACGGGGACAGGGAGGGGACAGAGGTGGCGCCGCTTGCACAACGCCGGGGGCGGGGACGGGGACACGGGGACAGGCAGGTGACACACCGAGGGTGGCACTGGGGACACGCACAGGTGACACCGAGTGTCCCCAAGGTCCGGGAGTGTCCCCTGGGTCTCGGTGTCACCTCAGGAGTGTCCCCAAGGCTCGGGATTTGTCCCCAAAGCTCAAGAGTGTCCCCAGGATTTTGGTGTCACCTCAGGAGTGTCCCCTGGGTCTCGGTGTCACCTCGGGGGTGTCCCCAAGGCCTCGGTGTCACCTCGGGGGTGTCCCCAAGACGCACAATTGTCCCCAGGGCCCTGGAGTGTCCCCAAGGCTCGCGAGTGTCCCCACGGTCTCGGTGCCACCTCGGGAGTGTCCCCAAAGCCCCGAATCTGTCCCCAAAGCTCAGGAGTGTCCCCGAGGCCTGGGAGTGTCCCCAAAGCTCGGGAGTGTCCCCAAGGTGTCACCTCGGAAGTGTCCCCAAACCCTGCGAGTGTCCCCAAGGCTCGGGAGTGTCCCCACGGTGGCAGTGCCACCTCGGGAGTGTCCCCAAGGTCTTGGTGTCACCTCGGGAGTGTCCCTGAGGTCTGGATTTGTCCCCAAGGGTCAGAATTGTCCCCAGGATCTTGGTGGCACCTCGGGACTGTCCCCAAGGCCTCGGTGTCACCTCGGGAGTGTCCCCAAAGCCCGGGAGTGTCCCCAAGGCCTCGGTGTCACCTCGGGAATGTCCCCAAGGCCCAGAATTGTCCCCAGGCTCAGGAGCGTCCCCAAGATTTTGGTGTCACCTCAGGGGTGTCCCCAAAGCGTCAGGAGTGTCCCCAGGATCTTGGTGGCACCTCGGGACTGTCCCCAAGGCCTCGGTGTCACCTCGGGGGTGTCCCCAAGACGCACAATTGTCCCCAGGGCCCTGGAGTGTCCCCAAGGCTCGCGAGTGTCCCCAAGGTGTCACCTCGGGAGTGTCCCCAAAACTCGGGAGTGTCCCCAGGGCCTGGCAGTGTCCCCAAGGCCTCGGTGTCACCTCAGGGGTGTCCCCAGGGTCCAGGAGTGTCCCCAAGGCCTGGCAGTGTCCCCAAGGCCTTGGTGTCACTTTGGGGTGTCCCCAAGGCCTGGCAGTGTCCCCAGGGCCTGGCAGTGTCCCCAGGGCCTCAGTGTCACCTCAGGGGTGTCCCCAGGGTCCAGGAGTGTCCCCAAGGCCTGGCAGTGTCCCCAGGGCCTGGCAGTGTCCCCAAGGCCTCGGTGTCACTTTGGGGTGTCCCCAAGGCCTGGCAGTGTCCCCAGGGCCTCGGTGTCACTTTGGGGTGTCCCCAAGGCCTGGCAGTGTCCCCAGGGCCTGGCAGTGTCCCCAAGGCCTTGGTGTCACTTTGGGGTGTCCCCAAGGCCTGGCAGTGTCCCCAGGGCCTGGCAGTGTCCCCAAGGCCTCGGTGTCACTTTGGAGTGTCCCCAGGGCCTGGCAGTGTCCCCAGGGCCTCGGTGTCACTTTGGGGTGTCCCCAAGGCCTGGCAGTGTCCCCAGGGCCTCGGTGTCACTTTGGGGTGTCCCCAGGGCCCGGCTCTGTCCCCGCGTCCCCTCTCGGGGTCCCCTCTGTCCCTCCCCTCCCCCCTTGAGAGCGGCTGGAAACCCCAGGAGAGCCCCGGAGCCTTCATCCCACCATCGTCATCATCATCATCGTCATTGTCATCATCCCAGAGCCTTCATCCCACCATCATCATCATCACCATCGTCGTCATCGTCATCATCGTCATCATCATCCCGGAGCCTTCCTCCCGCCTCCTCCTCCTCCTCTTCATCATCCCGGAACCTTCATCCCGCCCCTGCCGCCCCCTTCCTCTTCATCATCCCTGGGCCTTCCTCCCTCCTCCTCCTCCTCCTCCTTTGAGTTATCCCGGGACCTTCCTCCTCCTCCCTCCTCCTCCTCCTCCTCCTCTTTTCCGCTATCCCGGAGCCTTCCTCCCGTCCTCCTCCTCCTCAGCTGTCCCGGGACTTTCCTCCTCCTCCTCCTCCTCCTCCTCCTCCTCCTCTTCGTCATCCCGGGAACGTTTTTTCCTCCTTCGTCATCCCGGGAGCCTTCATCCCCCGCCCCCGCCTCCTCCTCCTCCTCTTCGTCATCCCGGGAAAACTTTTCCTCCTCCTCCGTCATCGCCGGGGCCTTCCTCCCATCCCCGCCCTCCTCCTCCTCCTCCTCCTCTTTCCCGTTATCCCGGGGCCTTCCTCCACCCCCGGCACCTTCCTCCTCCTCCTCCTCCCCGGCTGTCCCGGAGCCTTCATCCCGCCCCCGCCTCCTCCTCCTCCTCGTCATCCCGGGAAAAACTTCTCGGCGATCCGGGGATCTTCCTCCCTCCTCCTCCTCCTCCTCCTCCTCCTCTTTTCCGTTATCTCGGGGCCTTCCTCCACCCCCGGCACCTTCCTCCTCCTCCTCCAGGGGCCTTCATCCCGCCCCCGCCTCCTCCTCTTCGTCATCCCGGGAAAAACTTTTCCTCCTCCGTCATCCTCGGGATCTTCCTCCCTCCTCCTCCTCCTCCTCTTTTCCGTTATCGCGGGACCTTCCTCCACCCCCGGCACCTTCCTCCTCCTCCTCCTCCAGGGGCCTTCATCCCGCCCCCGCCTCCTCTTCCTCCTCCCGGGAAAACTTTTCCTCCTCCTCCTCCTCCTCCGCTGTCATCCCGAGATCTTCCTCCCTTCCCCGCCCTCCTCCTCCTCTTTTCCGTTATCCCGGGACCTTCCTCCCCCTCTCGGGACCTTCCTCCTCCTCCTCCTCCTCCTCCAGGGGCCTTCATCCCGCCCCCGCCTCCTCCTCTTCGTCATCCCGGGAAAAACTTTTCCTCCTCCGTCATCTTCGGGATCTTCCTCCCTCCTCCTCCTCCTCCTCCTCTTTTCCGTTATCTCGGGACCTTCCTCCACCCCCGGCACCTTCCTCCTCCTCCCCGGGGCCATGTCGCCGCTCCTGTCGCCGCTCCTGTCGCGACATTGGCCGCTGTCGCCGTTCCTGTCGCCGCTGCTGTCGCTGCTGGTGGCGGCCGCAGCCCTGGGGGCGACCCCGGCCCCGCCCGGTGAGTGACGGGGGGGGACCCCAAAAATTCGGGGAGGGGTCTCGGGTTTGGGGTGTCCCGGGACAGGCGGGTCCCGGTTTTGGGGTGTCCCGGTTTGGGGTGTCCCGGGACAGGCGGGTCCCGGTTTGGGGTGTCCCGGTTTGGGGTGTCCCGGGTTTGGGCGGGTTCCGGTTTTGGGCGGGTCTCGGTTTTGGGGTGTCCCGGTTTTGGGCGGGTCCTGATTTTGGGGGTCACGGTTTTGGGGTGTCCCGGGACAGGAGGGTCCCGGTTTGGGGTGTCCCGGGTTGGGGTGTCTCGGTTTTGGGGTGTCCCGGGACAGCAGGATTCCGATTTTGGGATGTCCCGGTTTTGGGCAGGTCCCGGTTTTGGGCGGGTCTCAATTTTGGGCGGGTCCCGGTTTTGGGGTGTCCCGGTTTTGGGATGTCCCGGTTTGGGATGTCCCGATTTTGGGCGGGTCTCGGTTTTGGGATGTCCCGGTTTGGGATGTCCCGGTTTTGGGCGGGTCTCGGTTTTGGGGTGTCCCGGTTTGGGATGTCCCCGTTTGGAGGGTCCCGGTTTTGGGCGGGTCCCGGTTTTGGGGTGTCCCGGTTTGGAGGATCCTGATTTTGGGGGTGTCCCGGTTTTGGGCGGGTCCCGGTTTGGGGTGTCCCGGTTTTGGGCAGGTCTCAATTTTGGGTGGGTCCCGGTTTTGGGGTGTCCCGGTTTGGGGTGTCCCGGTTTGGGGTGTCCCGGTTTTGGGGCAGGTCTCAATTTTGGGTGGGTCCCGGTTTGGGGTGTCCCGGTTTGGAGGATCCCGATTTTGGGCGGTATCCCGATTTTAGGGTGTGCCGGGTTTGGGCGGGTCCCAGTTTTGGGGTGTCCCGGTTTTGGGGTGTCCCGGGACAGGAGGGACCCGGTTTTGGAGAGGTCCCGGTTTTAGGGAGATCTCGGTTTTGGGCGGGTCCTGATTTTGGGCGGGTCCCGGTTTTGGGGTGTCCCGGTTTTGGGGTGTCCCGGTTTTGGGCGGGTCTCGCTTTTGGGATTTCCCGGTTTGTCCCGATTTTGGGGTGTCCCGATTTTGACAGGTCCCGGTTTTGGGGCGTCCCGGGACAGGAGGATCCCGGTTTTGGGAGGTCCCGGGTTTGGGCGTGTCCCGGTTTTGGGGCATCCCGGGACAGGAGGATCCCGGTTTTTGGGCGGGTTTTGGGCGTGTCCCGGTTTTGGGGTGTCCCGGGACAGGAGGATCCCGGTTTTGGGAGGTCCCGGTTTTGGGCGTGTCTTGATTTCGGGGTGTCCCGGTTTTGGGGTGTCCCGGGACAGGAGGGTCCCGGTTTTGGGGTATCTCTGTATTGGGGTGTTCCGGTTTTTGGCGGGTCCCGGTTTTGGGGTGTCCCGGTTTTGGAAGGATCCCGTTTTTGGACAGGTCTCGGGTTTGGGGTGTCCCGGGCCAGGAGGATCCCGGTTTTGGGGTATCCCGGTTTTTGGGCGGGTCCCGGTTCTGGGGTGTCCCGGGCCAGGAGGGTTCCGGTTTTGGGCGGGTCCCGGTTTTGGGGTGTCCCGGTTTGGGATGTCCCGGTTTTGGGCGGGTCCCGGTTTTGGGGTGTCCCGGGACAGCAGGATCCCGATTTTGGGATGTCCCGGTTTTGGGGTGTCCCGGTTTGGAGGATCCCGATTTTGGGGTGTCCCGGTTTGGGGTGTCCCGGTTTTGGGCGGGTCCCGGTTTTGGGGTGTCCCGGTTTTGGGAGGATCCCGATTTTGGGCAGGTCTCGCTTTTGGGATTTCCCGGTTTGTCCCGGTTTGGGGTGTCCCGGTTTTGGGCGGGTCCCGGTTTTGGGATGTCCCGGGACAGGAGGGGCCCAGTTTTGGGATGTCCCGGTTTTGGGCGGGTCCCGGTTTTGGGGTGTCCCAGTTTGGAGGATCCTAATTTTGGGGGTGTCCCGGTTTTGGGCGGGTCCCGGTTCTGGGATGTCCCGGTTTTGGGCGGGTCCCGGTTTGGGGTGTCCCGGTTTTGGGGCGTCCCGGGACAGGCGGGTCCCGGTTTTGGGCGGGTCCCGGTTTTGGGGTGTCTCGGTTTGGAGGATCCCGATTTTGGGTGGGTCCCGGTTTTGAGTGTCCCGGTTTTGGGGAGTCCCGGTTTTGGGCGGGTCTCGGTTTTGGGGTGTCCCGGTTTTGGGATGTCCCGGTTTTGGGCGGGTCCCGGTTTGGGGTGTCCCAGTTTGGAGGATCCTGATTTTGGGGTGTCCCGATTTTGGGCGGGTCTCGCTTTTGGGATTTCCCGGTTTGTCCCGATTTTGGGGTGTGCCGGGTTTGGGCGGGTCCCGGTTTTGGGGTGTCCCGGGACAGGAGGGTCCCGGTTTGGGGTGTCCCGGTTTCGGGGTGCCCGGTTTGGGATGTCCCGGTTTTGGGGTGTCCCGGGTTTGGGGTGTCCCGGGACAGGCGGGTCCCGGTTTTGGGCGGGTCCCGGTTTGGGATGACCCGGTTTTGGGCGGGTCCCAGTTTTGGGGTGTCCCGGTTTTGGGGTGTCCCGGTTTTGGGGTGTCCCGGTTTGGGGTGTCCCGCTTTGGAGGATCCTGATTTTGGGCGGGTATCCCGATTTTAGGGTGTGCCGGGTTTGGGCCAGTCCCGGTTTTGGGGTGTCCCGGGACAGGAGGTCCCGGTTTTGGAGAGGTCCCGATTTTAGGGAGATCTCGGTTTTGGGTGGGTCCTGATTTTGGGCGGGTCTCGATTTTGGGGTGTCCCGGGGCAGGAGGGTCCCGGTTTTGGGATTTCCCGGTTTGTCCCGATTTTGGGGCGTCCCGATTTTGACAGGTCCCGGTTTTGGGGCGTCCCGGGACAGGAGGGTCCCGGTTTTGGGGTGTCCCGGCTTTTGAGCGGGTTCTGGGCTGTCCCGGGACAGGAGGGTCCCGGTTTTGGGGTATCTCTGTATTGAGGTGTTCCGGTTTTTGGCGGGTCCCGGTTTTGGGGTGTCCCGGTTTTGGGATGTCCCGGTTTTGGGGTGTCCCGGTTCTGGGGTGTCCCGGTTTTGGGAGGATCCCGATTTTGGGCAGGTCTCGGTTTTGGGGGGGGTGGGGGGAACCCCAAATTTTGAGATTCCAAATCTGGGGCATCCCAAATTTAGGGGAGCCCAGATTTGGAATTTCACAAATTTTGGGGTGTCCCAATTTTAGGAAATCCGAATTTTGGGGGATCCCAAATTTGGGGGGTTCCCAATGTTGGGGTGTCCCAATTTTTGGATATTCTGATTTTGGGGATCCCCAAAATTTGGGGAGAACCCAAATTTTGAGATTCCAAATTTTGGGCCATCCCAAATTTAGGGGACCCCAAATTTGGGGTTTCACAAATTTTGGGGTGTCCTAATTTTAGGAAATGCCAATTTTGGGGTCCCCCAAATTTTGGGATGTTCTGATTTTGGGGATCCCAATTTTTTGGGGTTCCCCAATTTTTGGGGGAGAACCCAAATTTGGAGATCCCACATTTAGAAGACGCCAAATTTGGGGTTTCACAAATTTTGGGGGGTCGAAATTTTAGGAAATGCCAATTTTGGGGGCTCCCAAATTTGGGGTTTCACAAATTTTGGGGGGTCGAAATTTTAGGAAATGCCAATTTTGGGGGGCTCCCAAATTTGGGGTTTTTCACAAATTTTGGGGGGTCGAAATTTTAGGAAATGCCAATTTTGGGGGCGCCCCCAAATTTGGGGGTTTCACAAATTTTGGGGTGTCGAAATTTTAGGAAATGCCAATTTTGGGGGCTCCCAAATTTGGGGTTTCACAATTTTTAGGGGTCGAAATTTTGGGAAATGCCAATTTTGGGGGCCCTCAAATTTGGGGTTTTTCACAAATTTTGGGGTGTCGGAATTTTAGGAAATGCCAATTTGGGGGCTCCCAAATTTGGGGTTTCACAAATTTTGGGGTGTCGAAATTTTTGGAAATGCCAATTTTGGGGGCTCCCAAATTTGGGGTTTTTCACAAATTTTGGGGGGTCGAAATTTTAGGAAATACCAATTTTGGGGGCCCTCAAATTTGGGGTTTCACAAATTTTGGGGGGTCGGAATTTTAGGAAATGCCAATTTTGGGGGCTCGCAAATTTGGGGTTTCACAAATTTTGGGGTGTCCTAATTTTAGGGTGTCCCAAATTTTGAGATTCCCAAATTTCAGGAACCCCCAAATTTTGGGGTCGCCCAATTTTTAGGATTTCCCCTCCCCCCCCCCTTTTTTTTTGGGCGGGTCCCAAATTTGGGCCCCTCCCCCACCCAAACTCGGCTTTTTTGGGAATTTTCCGAAATTCCCAAAATTCCGAAACCTCCCCGGGGAGGGGGAGGGGCCGCGGGACAACCGGAAACGCCAAATTTGGGCGGTTTGGGGACTTTTGGGCGATTTTTGGGCAATTTTTGGGCAATTTTGGGGAAATTTCGGGGTCATTTTCGGGTGGTTTTGGGGCCATTTTGGGGGGATTTTAGGGCGACTTTTGGGGTGATTTTTGGGTCATTTTTGGGCCATTTTAGAGCAATTTTGGGTGATCTTAGGGTCATTTTTTGGGCGATTTTTGGGGTCAGTTGGGGCGATTTTCGGGTCATTTTAGGGAAATTTTGGGGGATTTTTTGGGGTGATTTTGGGGCGATTTTCGGGTCATTTTAGGGAAATTTTGGGTGATTTTTGGGGTCATTTTTGGGTCATATTTTGGTGATTTTGGGGACTTTAGGGTCATTTTAGGGAAATTTTGGGTGATTTTTGGGGTATTTTGGGGTGATTTTGGGGTCATTTTTGGGCCATTTTAGAGCAATTTTGGGGTGATTTTAGGGTCATTTTTTGGGCGATTTTTGGGGTCAGTTGGGGCAATTTTCGGGTCATTTTAGGGAAATTTTGGGTGATTTTTGGGGTAATTTTTGGGTAATATTTTGGTGATTTTGGGGTGATTTTAGGGTCATTTTGTGGTCATTTTTTGGCAATTTTGAGGCGATTTTCGGGTCATTTTTTTATTATTTTTGGATGATTTTAGGGTGATTTTAAGGTCATTTTTGCGTGATTTTAGGTTCATTTTAGGGCGATTTTTGGGGTCATTTTTGGGTGATTTTATGGTGATTTTTAGGCCATTTTTTGGGTCGATTTTGGCGTGGTTTTGGGGTCAATTTTTGGGGTGATTTTCGGGTCATTTTTTGGAAATTTGAGGCCATTTTTGGGCGATTTTCGGGGTGATTTTGGGGTTGATTTTGGGCTATTTTGGGGCTGTTTTGGGGGTCATTTTAGGGCGATTTTGGGGTCATTTTTTGGGCTATTTTTGGGGTCATTTGGGGAGATTTTAGGGTCATTTTAGGCAAATTTTGGGTGATTTTTGGGGTCATTTTTGGGTCATATTTTGGTGATTTTGGGGACTTTAGGGCCATTTTAGGGAAATTTTGGGTGATTTTTGGGGTGATTTTGGGGTGATTTTAGGGTCATTTTGGGGTCATTTTTTGGCAATTTTGAGGCGATTTTCGGGTCATTTTTTGATTATTTTTGGATGATTTTAAGGTGATTTTAGGTTCATTTTAGGGCGATTTTTGGGGTCATTTTTGGGTGATTTTATGGTGATTTTTAGGCCATTTTTTGGGTCGATTTTGGCGTGGTTTTGGGGTCAATTTTTGGGGTGATTTTCGGGTCATTTTTTGGAAATTTGAGGCCATTTTTGGGCGATTTTCGGGGTGATTTTGGGGTTGATTTTGGGCTATTTTTGGGCTGTTTTGGGGGTCATTTTAGGGGGATTTTGGGGTCATTTTTTGGGCTATTTTTGGGGTCATTTGGGGCGATTTTAGGGTCATTTTAGGCAAATTTTGGGTGATTTTTGGGGTCATTTTTGGGTCATATTTTGGTGATTTTGGGGACTTTAGGGCCATTTTAGGGAAATTTTGGGTGATTTTTGGGGTGATTTTGGGGTGATTTTAGGGTCATTTTGGGGTCATTTTTTGGCAATTTTGAGGCGATTTTCGGGTCATTTTTTGATTATTTTTGGATGATTTTAAGGTGATTTTAGGTTCATTTTAGGGCGATTTTTGGGGTCATTTTTGGGTGATTTTATGGTGATTTTTAGGCCATTTTTTGGGTCGATTTTGGCGTGGTTTTGGGGTCAATTTTTGGGGTGATTTTCGGGTCATTTTTTGGCAATTTTGGGGTCTTTTTGGGCGATTTTAGGGGTGATTTTGGGGGTGATTTTGGGCTATTTTTGGGCTGTTTTGGGGGTCATTTTAGGAGGATTTTGGGGTCATTTTGAGTGATTTCAAGGGTGATTTTGGGGTCATTTTTGGGTGGCATTCGGATCAATTTTGGGGTCATTTTTTGGTGATTTTTGGGTAATTTTGGAGCGATTTGGGGTGATTTTTGGGGTGATTTCAGGGTCATTTTTGGGTGATTTTGGGCAAATTTAGGGGCGATTTCAGGGCTGGAATTTTGGGTTTTTTTCCCATTTTTTCCCCAATTTTCGCGATTTTCTCCCCGTTGTTTCTGGGAATTTCGGGATTTTTTTGGGAATTCCGGTTGTTTTTCCGGAATTCCCGAATTCCCAGGATTTCCCAGTGTCCCCCCCAGGTGTGACGTTCCTGGAGCACCCCTGACCCCATTTCAGGGCTGGAATTTTGGGGTTTTTTCCCCATTTTTTCACGATTTTCTCTGGAATTTCGGGGATTTCTCTGGGAATTTCGGGACTTTTCTGGGAATTCCGGTTGTTTTTCGGGAATTCCCAAATTCCCAGGATTTCCCCCCGGTGTCCCCCCCAGGTGTGACGTTCCTGGAGCACCCCTGACCCCATTTCAGGGCTGGAATTTCGGGGTTTTTTCCCATTTTCTCCCCGTTTTTTCTGGGAATTTCGGGATTTTTTGGGGAATTCCGGTTATTTTTCGGGAATTCCCGAATTCCCAGGATTTCCCCGTGTCCCGCCCAGGTGTGACGTTCCTGGTCTAATTTAGGGGTAGAAATTCGAGGTTTTTTCCCCCAATTTTCGCGATTTTCTCCCCGTTTTTTCTGGGAATTTCGGGATTTTTCTGGGAATTCCGGATGTTTTTCGGGAATTCCCGAATTCCCAGGATTTCCCCGTGTCCCCCCCAGGTGTGACGTTCCTGGAGCACCCCTGACCCCATTTCAGGGCTGGAATTTCGGGGTTTTTTCCCATTTTCTCCCCGTTTTTTCTGGGAATTTCGGGATTTTTCTGGGAATTCCGGTTGTTTTTCGGGAATTCCCGAATTCCCAGGATTTCCGGGTGTCCCCCCCAGGTGTGACGTTCCTGGAGCACCCCTCGGACGCGCGCGCGGCCCCGGGGGCGGAGCTGCGGCTGCGCTGCCGCGCGCGGGGGGCGGGGCCGGGGCCGCCCCCGGAGCTGGGCTGGGAGCGCGACGGGCGCGACAGCGACGGCGACAGCGACAGCGACATGGCACAGGTGGCACTGCCCGGCGGGGCGTGGCTCGTGACGTCAGAGCTCAGGTGAGACCGCGCTGTGCCACCTGTGCCACCTGTGAGTGGTTGTTGTCACACCTGTGCCACCTGTGAGTGTCCAATGTCACCCCTGTGTCACCTGTGAGTGTCACCTGTGTCACCTGTGAGTGTCATTGGTGTCACCTGTGTCACCTGTGAGTGTCCAATGTCACACCTGTGTCACCTGTGAGTGTCACCTGTGCCACCTGTGAGTGGTTGTTGTCACACCTGTGTCACCTGTGAGTGTCACCTGTGTCACCTGTGAGTGTCCAATGTCACACCTGTGTCACCTGTGTCACTTGTGTCACCTGTGAGTGGTTATTGTCACACCTGTGTCACCTGTGTGTCTCATTAATGTCACCTGTGATTCGTTATTGTCACCCCTGTGTCACCTGTGAGTGTCACTGGTGTCACCTGTGTGTGGTTATTGTCACACCTGTGTCACCTGTGTCACTGATGTCACTGTGATTCATTACTGTCACACCTGTGTCACCTGTGTCACTTGTGTCACCTGTGAGTGGTTGTTGTCACACCTGTGTCACCTGTGGGTGTCACTGATGTCACCTGTGATTCATTATTGTCACACCTGTGTCACCTGTGTCACTTGTGTCACCTGTGAGTGGTTATTGTCACACCTGTGTCACCTGTGGGTGGTTACTGTCACACCTGTGCCACCCCTGTGTGTGTGGGCACAGCGCCATGGCACAGGTGGCACTGCCCGGCGGGGCGTGGCTCGTGACGTCAGAGCTCAGGTGAGACCGCGCTGTGCCACCTGTGCCACCTGTGAGTGGTTGTTGTCACACCTGTGCCACCTGTGAGTGTCATTGGTGTCACCTGTGAGTGGTTGTTGTCACACCTGTGTCACCTGTGGGTGTCACTGATGTCACCTGTGAGTGGTTATTGTCACCCCTGTGTCACCTGTGAGTGTCCAATGTCACACCTGTGGCACCTGTGAGTGTCCAATGTCACACCTGTGTCACCTGTGAGTGTCATTGGTGTCACCTGTGTCACCTGTGAGTGGTTGTTGTCACACCTGTGTCACCTGTGAGTGTCCAATGTCACACCTGTGTCACCTGTGTCACTTGTGTCACCTGTGAGTGGTTATTGTCACACCTGTGTCACCTGTGTGTCTCATTAATGTCACCTGTGATTCGTTATTGTCACACCTGTGTCACCTGTGAGTGGTTATTGTCACACCTGTGCCACCCCTGTGTGTGTGGACACAGCGCCATGGCACAGGTGGCACTGCCCGGCGGGGCGTGGCTCGTGACGTCAGAGCTCAGGTGAGACCGCGCTGTGCCACCTGTGCCACCTGTGAGTGGTTGTTGTCACACCTGTGGCACCTGTGAGTGTCCAATGTCACCCCTGTGTCACCTGTGAGTGTCCAATGTCACACCTGTGTCACCTGTGAGTGTCACCTGTGTCACCTGTGAGTGGTTGTTGTCACACCTGTGCCACCTGTGTGTCTCATTAATGTCACCTGTGATTCGTTATTGTCACACCTGTGTCACCTGTGGGTGGGTATTGTCACACCTGTGCCACCCCTGTGTGTGTGGGCACAGCGCCATGGCACAGGTGGCACTGCCCGGCGGGGCGTGGCTCGTGACGTCAGAGCTCAGGTGAGACCGCGCTGTGCCACCTGTGCCACCTGTGAGTGGTTGTTGTCACACCTGTGCCACCTGTGAGTGTCCAATGTCACCCCTGTGTCACCTGTGAGTGTCCAATGTCACACCTGTGTCACCTGTGAGTGTCACTGATGTCACCTGTGAGTGGTTGTTGTCACACCTGTGCCACCTGTGAGTGTCCAATGTCACCCCTGTGTCACCTGTGAGTGTCATTGGTGTCACCTGTGTCACCTGTGAGTGTCCAATGTCACACCTGTGTCACCTGTGAGTGTCATTGGTGTCACCTGTGTCACCTGTGAGTGGTTGTTGTCACACCTGTGTCACCTGTGAGTGTCCAATGTCACACCTGTGCCACCTGTGAGTGTCACCTGTGTCACCTGTGAGTGTCCAATGTCACCCCTGTGTCACCTGTGAGTGTCCAATGTCACACCTGTGTCACCTGTGTCACTTGTGTCACCTGTGAGTGGTTGTTGTCACACCTGGGTCACCTGTGTGTGTCATTAATGTCACCTGTGATTCGTTATTGTCACACCTGTGTCACCTGTGGGTGTCATTATTGTCACACCTGTGTCACCTGTGGGTGGTCAATGTTACACCTGATGTCACCTGTGAGTGTCACTGATGTCACCTGTGGGTGGGTATTGTCACACCTGTGCCACCCCTGTGTGTGTGGGCACAGCGCCATGGCACAGGTGGCACTGCCCGGCGGGACGTGGCTCGTGACGTCAGAGCTCAGGTGAGACCGCGCTGTGCCACCTGTGAGTGGTTGTTGTCACACCTGTGCCACCTGTGAGTGTCACTGATGTCACCTGTGAGTGGTTATTGTCACCCCTGTGTCACCTGTGTGTGTCATTATTGTCACCCCTGTGTCACCTGTGTGTGGTTACTGTCACACCTGTGTCACCTGTGAGTGTCATTGGTGTCACCTGTGTCACCTGTGAGTGTCACCTGTGCCGCCTGTGAGTGGTTGTTGTCACACCTGTGTCACTTGTGAGTGTCCAATGTCACACCTGTGTCACCTGTGTCACTTGTGTCACCTGTGAGTGGTTAATGTCACACCTGTGTCACCTGTGTGTGTCACCGGTGTCACCTGTGAGTGGTTATTGTCACACCTGTGCCACCTGTGAGTGTCATTAATGTCACCTGTGATTCGTTATTGTCACACCTGTGTCACCTGTGATTCATTATTGTCACACCTGTGTCACCTGTGAGTGGTTATTGACACCCCTCTGTCACCTGTGTGTCACTGATGTCACCTGTGATTCATTATTGTCACCTGTGTCACCTGTGAGTGTCACTGATGTCACCTGTGAGTGGTTATTGTCACCGCTGTGTCACCTGTGTGTGGTTACTGTCACACCTGTGCCACCTGTGAGTGTCATTGGTGTCACCTGTGTCACCTGTGAGTGTCCAATGTCACCCCTGTGTCACCTGTGAGTGTCAACTGTGTCACCTGTGAGTGGTTATTGTCACACCTGTGTCACCTGTGGGTGGTTACTGTCACACCTGTGCCACCCCTGTGTGTGTGGGCACAGCGCCATGGCACAGGTGGCACTGCCCGGCGGGGCGTGGCTCGTGACGTCAGAGCTCAGGTGAGACCGCGCTGTGCCACCTGTGCCACCTGTGAGTGGTTGTTGTCACACCTGTGCCACCTGTGATTCATTATTGTCACACCTGTGCCACCTGTGTCACCTGTGAGTGGTTATTGACACCCCTCTGTCACCTGTGTGTCACTGATGTCACCTGTGAGTGGTTATTGTCACCTGTGTGTCACCTGTGAGTGTCACTGATGTCACCTGTGAGTGGTTATTGTCACCTGTGAGTGGTTGTTGTCACACCTGTGTCACCTGTTGTCATTAATGTCAACTGTGATTCGTTATTGTCACCTCTGTGTCACCTGTGAGTGGTTAATGTCACACCTGTGTCACCTGTGTGTGTCACCGGTGTCACCTGTGAGTGGTTATTGTCACACCTGTGTCACCTGTGATTCGTTAACGTCACCTGTGGGTGGTTATTGTCACACCTGTGTCACCTGTGAGTGGTTATTGTCACACCTGTGCCACCTGTGTGTGTCACCGGTGTCACCTGTGAGTGGTTATTGTCACACCTGTGCCACCGGTGTGTCATTAATGTCACACCTGATGTCACCTGTGATTCATTATTGTCACCTCTGTGACAAAAATCCCCCCCAAAGCCCCAAAACCCCATAAAACACCCCAAAATTCCCCAAAAACCTCCCCAAACCCCTCCAAAAAAACCCCATAAAATCCCCCAAACCCCAAAAAAACCCCAAAAAAACCCCAAAATGCCCCAAAATTCCCCAAAATTCCCCATTTCAGGCTGTTCCCGCTGTCGCTGTCAGAATCTCAAATCCCAAACCCCAAACCCCAAAATCCCCCCAGAAAACCCCAAAAACCCCATAAAACGCCCCCAAAATCTCACAAAACCCCCCCAAAACCCCCCCAAAACCCCATAAAATCCCCAAACCCCATAAAAAGCCCAAAAACCCCAAAATCCCATCAAATGCCCCAAAATCCTCTTTCCCAAATCCCAAACCCCAAATCCCAAAATCCAAATCCCAAATTCCAAACCCCAAACCCCAAATCCCAAATCCCAAAATCCAAAATCCCCCCAAAAAACCCCCCAAACCCCTCCAAAAACCCCATAAAATGCCCCAAACCCCATAAAATCTCCAAAAACCCCAAAATCCCATCAAACGCCCCAAAATCCTCTTTCCCAAATCCCAAACCCCAAATCCCAAAATCCAAAATCCCCCCCAAAAAACCCCTCAAAACTCCCCAAAACCCCCCAAAAACCTCCCCAAAACCCTCCAAAAAAACCCCATAAAATCCCCCAAACCCCAAAAAAACCCAAAAAAAAACCCCAAAATGCCCCAAAATGCCCCAAAATTCCGCATTTCAGGCTGTTCCCGCTGTCGCTGTCGGACGCCGGCCGCTATCGCTGCTGGGCCCGGGCGGGGGGAGGGGAGCGGCTGCTGTCCCGCGAGGCCACGCTGGAGCTGGCAGGTGAGAACCCCAAAAAATCCCAAATTCACCCCAAAAATGTCCCCAAAACCACCCCAGAATCTGCAGAAAACTCCCCCCAAAAATCCCCCCAAAAATCCGAAATTCATCCCAAAAATATCCCCCAAAAATCGCCCCAAAATCCCCCCAAAAATCTGAAATTCATCCCAAAAATATCGCCCCAAAATTCCCAAAATCACCCCAAAAATATCCCCCAAAACGTCCCCAAAACCACCCCAGAATCTGCAGAAAACTCCCCCCAAAAATCCCCCCAAAAATCCGAAATTCATCCCAAAAATATCCCCCCAAAAATCCCAAACTCATCCCAAATTTATCCCCAAAATATCCCCAAAAAATCCCAAAAAATCTCACCCCAAAAATCCCAAATTTACCCCAAAAATATCCCCAAAAATGTCCCCAAAACCACCCCAGAATCTGCAGAAAACTCCCCCCAAAAATCCCCCAAAAATCTGAAATTCATCCCAAAAATATCCCCCAAAAATCCCCAATTCACCCCAAAAATGTCCCCAAAAACCACCCCAGAATCTGCAGAAAACTCCCCCCAAAAATCCCCCCCAAATGCCCCAAAAATCCCCAATTCACCCCAAAAATGTCCCCCAAAGCCACCCCAGAATCTGCAGAAAACTCCCCCCAAAAATCCCCCCAAAAATCCGAAATTCATCCCAAAAATATCCCCCAAAAATCGCCCCAAAATCCCCCCAAAAATCTGAAATTCATCCCAAAAATATCGCCCCAAAAATCCCAAATTTACCCCAAAATTATCCCCAAAAATGTCCCCAAAACCACCCCAGAATCTGCAGAAAATTCCCCCCAAAAAATCCCCCCAAAAATCCGAAATTCATCCCAAAAATATCCCCCCAAAAATCCCAAACTCATCCCAAATTTATCCCCAAAAACATCCTCAGAATCCCCAAAAATATCGCCCCAAAAATCCCAAATTCACCCCAAAAATGTCCCAAAAACCACCCCAGAATCTGCAGAAAATTCCCCCCAAAAATCCCCCAAAAATCTGAAATTCATCCCAAAAATATCCCCCAAAAATCCCCAATTCACCCCAAAAATGTCCCCAAAAACCACCCCAGAATCTGCAGAAAACTCCCCCCAAAAATCCCCCCCAAATGCCCCAAAAATCCGAAATTCATCCCAAAAATGTCCCCCAAAACCACCCCAGAATCTGCGGAAAATTCCCCCCCAAAAATCCCAAATTCATCCCAAAAATATCCCCCCAAAAATCCCAAACTCATCCCAAATTTATCCCCAAAAACATCCTCAGAATCCCCAAAAATCTCACCCCAAAAATCCCAAATTCACCCCAAAAATATCCCCCAAAATGTCCCCAAAACCACCCCAGAATCTGCAGAAAATTTCCCAAATTTCCCAATTTTTCCCGGAATATTTCTCCAAATTTTCCCCAATTTTCCCTCAAATTTTCCCTCAAATTTTCCTCAATTCTTTCCCAATTTTCCGCCGAATTTCCCCCAAATATTTTCCAATTTTCCCCCAAATTTTCCCCACAATTTCTCCATTTTTTTCTCAAATATTTCCCTTTTCCCCCCGAATTTGCCCCGAATTTCCCCCAAATTTTTTCCTGAATTTTTAAAATTTTTCCCCAGTTTTTCCCCAATTTTTCCCCAAATTTCCTCCATTTTTCTCTGAATATTCCCCAATTTTCCCCTTATTTTACCCAAATATTTTCCAATTTTTCCCAATATTTCCCCCAAATATTTCCCAAATTTCCCAATTTTTCCCGGAATATTTCTCCAAATTTTTCCCAATTTTCCCCCAAATTTTCCCTCAAATTTTCCTCAATTCTTTCCCAATTTCCCGCCAAATTTCCCCCAAATATTTCTCCAAATTTTCCCCAATTTTCCCCCAAATTTTCCCTCAAATTTTCCCCAATTTTTACCTGAATTTCCCCAGAATATTTCCCTGGTTTTTCCCCAGTTTTTCCCCAATTTTCCCTCAAATTTCCTCAATTTTTCTCTGAATATTCCCCAATTTTCCCCTTATTTTCCCCCAAATATTTTCCAATTTTTCCCCCAAATTTTCCCCACAATTTCTCCATTTTTTCCCTCAAATATTTCCCTTTTCCCCCCGAATTTTCCCCGAATTTCCCCCTTATATTTTCCAATTTTCCCCCAAATTTTCCCCACAATTTCTCCATTTTTTTTCCTCAAATATTTCCCTTTCCCCCCCCAGTTTTTACCCGAATTTCCCCCTTATTTCCCCCAAATATTTTCCAACTTTTCCCCCAAATTTTCCCCACAATTCCTCCTTTTTTTTTTCTCCAATATTTCCCTTTTCCCCCCGAATTTCCCCCTTATTTCCCCCAAATATTTTCCAATTTTCCCCCAAATTTTTACCTGAATATCCCAAATTTTATCCCAAATTTTCAGCCAGTTTTCCCCCTGAGTATTTCCCGTTTCTTTCCCTGAATTTTCCCTCAATATTTCCCGAATTTTCCCTCAATATTTCCCGAATTTTCCCATTTTTTCTCCGTTTTCCCCCAGAATATTTCCCCCTTATTCCCCCCAAATATTTTCCAATTTTTCCCCCAAATTTTCCCCACCATTTCTCCAATTTTTTTTCCCTCAAATATTTCCCTTTTCCCCCCGAATTTGCCCTGAATTTCCCCCTTATTTTTCCCCCAAATATTTCCCAATTTTCCCCCAAATTTTCCCCACAATTTCTCCATTTTTTCCCTCAAATATTTCCCTTTTTCCCCCGAATTTCCCCCTTATTTCCCCCAAATATTTTCCAATTTTTCCCCCAAATTTTCCCCACAATTTCTCCATTTTTTTCCTCGAATATTTCCCTTTTCCCCCCGGTTTTTCCCCGAATTTTCCCCGATTTTCCCCAGGGCCGCCGCAGTTCCTGGAGTGGCCGCCTTGGCGCCGTTCTCGCTGCGCGGCCGCGCCCGCATTTCCCCCAAATATTTCCCAATTTTTCCCCCAATTTTTCCCCACAATTTCTCCAATTTTTTTTCCTCAAATATTTCCCTTTTCCCCCCGAATTTGCCCCGAATTTCCCCCAGGGCCGCCGCAGTTCCCGGAGGAGCCGCAGGACGCGTTCGTGGCGGCCTCGGCCCCGTTCTCGCTGCGCTGCCGCGCCCGCATTTCCCCAAATATTTCCCAATTTTTCCCCCAAATATTTTCCAATTTTTCCCCCAAATTTTCCCCACAATTCCTCCATTTTTTTCCTCAAATATTTCCCTTTTTTCCCATTTCCCGCGTTCCCCCAGGGCCGCCGCAGTTCCCGGAGGAGCCGCCGGACGCGGCCGTGGCCGCCTCGGCCCCGTTCTCGCTGCGCGGCCGCGCCCGCATTTCCCCCAAATATTTCCCAATTTTTCCCCAAATTTCTCCATTAATTTTTTTCCTCAAATATTTCCCTTTTCCCCCCGAATTTGCCCCGAATTTCCCCCAGGGCCGCCGCAGTTCCTGGCGGAGCCGCAGGACGCGGCCCCGTTCTCGCTGCGCAGCCGCACCCGCATTTCCCCCAAATATTTCCCAATTTTTCCCCCAAATATTTCCCAATTTTTCCCCCAAATTTTCCCCACAATTTCTCCAATTTTTTCCTCGAATATTTCCCTTTTCCCCCCGGTTTTTCCCCGAATTTTCCCCGATTTTCCCCAGGGCCGCCGCAGTTCCTGGAGTGGCCGCCTCGGCGCCGTTCTCGCTGCGCAGCCGCACCCGCATTTCCCCCAAATATTTCCCAATTTTTCCCCCAAATTTTCCCCACAATTTCTCCAATTTTTTCCTCGAATATTTCCCTTTTCCCCCCGGTTTTTCCCCGAATTTTCCCCGATTTTCCCCAGGGCCACCGCAGTTCCTGGAGTGGCCGCCTCGGCGCCGTTCTCGCTGCGCGGCCGCGCCCGCATTCCCCCAAATATTTCCCAATTTTTCCCCCAAATATTTTCCAATTTTTCCCCCAAATTTTCCCCACAATTTCTCCAATTTTTTTTCCCTCAAATATTTCCCTTTTCCCCCCGAATTTGCCCCGAATTTCCCCCAGGGCCGCCGCAGTTCCTGGCGGAGCCGCAGGACGCGGCCCCGTTCTCGCTGCGCTGCCGCGCCCGCATTTCCCCCAAATATTTCCCAATTTTTCCCCCAAATTTTCCCCACCATTTCTCCATTTTTTTTTCTCCAATATTTCCCTTTTCTCCCCGAATTTGCCCCGAATTTCCCCCAGGGCCGCCGCAGTTCCTGGAGTGGCCGCCTCGGCCCCGTTCTCGCTGCGCCGCCGCGCCCGCATTTCCCCCAAATATTTCCCAATTTTTCCCCCAAATATTTCCCAATTTTTCCCCCCAATTTTCCCCACAATTCCTCCATTTTTTTCCTCAAATATTTCCCTTTTTTCCCATTTCCCGCGTTCCCCCAGGGCCGCCGCAGTTCCCGGAGGAGCCGCAGGACGCGGCCGTGGCCGCCTCGGCCCCGTTCTCGCTGCGCGGCCGCGCCCGCATTTCCCCCAAATATTTCCCAATTTTTCCCCAAATTTCTCCATTAATTTTTTTCCTCAAATATTTCCCTTTTCCCCCCGAATTTGCCCCGAATTTCCCCCAGGGCCGCCGCAGTTCCTGGAGGAGCCGCAGGACGCGTTCGTGGCGGCCTCGGCCCCGTTCTCGCTGCGCTGCCGCGCCCGCGGCCCCCCCGAGCCCGTGCGGCTCCTGTGGCTCAAGGACGGAGCCCCCCAAAACCGCCTGGGGGACCCCCTGGCACGGAGCCCCTCCACCCTCCACGTCACAGGTTGGGGACATTTTGGGGACATTTTGGGGACATTTTGGGGTTTTTTTGGGTTTTTTTTGGGGTTTTTTTGGGGTTTATTGGGGTTTCTTTGGGGGTTTTTTGGGGTTTTTTGGGGGGATTTGAGGAGGTTTTGGGGGGCTCAGGGACCCCCTGGCACGGAGCCCCTCCACCCTCCGGGTCACAGGTTGGGGACATTTTGGGGTTTTTTTGGGGTTTTTTTGGGGTTTATTGGGTTTTTTTGGGGGGTTTTTTTGGGGTTTTTTTGGGGTTTATTGGGGTTTCTTTGGGGGTTTTTTGGGGTTTTTTGGGAGGATTTGAGGAGGTTTTGGGGGGCTCAGGGACCCCCTGGCACGGAGCCCCTCCACCCTCCACGTCACAGGTTGGGGACAATTTTGGGGACATTTGGGGACAATTTTCGGGACATTTTGGGGTTTTTTTGGGGGGTTTTTTTGGGGTTTTTCTGGAGGATTTGAGGAGGTTTTGGGGAGCTCAGGGACCCCCTGGCACGGAGCCCCTCCACCCTCCACGTCACAGGTTGGGGACATTTTGGGGACATTTTGGGGTTTTTTTGGTTTTTTTTGGGGTTTTTTTGGTTTTTTTTTGGGGTTTATTGGGGTTTCTTTGGGGGTTTTTTGGGGTTTTTTGGGAGGATTTGAGGAGGTTTTGGGGGGCTCAGGGACCCCCTGGCACGGAGCCCCTCCACCCTCCACGTCACAGGTTGGGGACAATTTTGGGGACATTTGGGGACAATTTTCGGGGGGTTTTTGGGATTTTTGGGGTTTTTTTTGGGGTTATTTGGGAGGATTTGAGGAGGTTTTGGGGGGCTCAGGGACCCCCTGGCACGGAGCCCCTCCACCCTCCACGTCACAGGTTGGGGACAATTTTGGGGACATTTGGGGACAATTGGGGACAATTTTGGGGACGTTTGGGGACAATTTGGGGACATTTTGGGGGTTTTTTTGGGGGTTTTTGGGGTTTTTTTTGGGGGGATTTGAGGAGGTTTTGGGGGGCTCAGGGACCCCCTGGCACGGAGCCCCTCCACCCTCCACGTCACAGGTTGGGGACATTTTGGGGACAATTTTTAGGACATTTTGGGGTTTTTTTTGGGGTTTTTTTGGGGTTTATTGGGGTTTTTTTGGGGGTTTTTTGGGGTTTTTTGGGGATTTTTGGGAGGATTTGAGGAGGTTTTGGGGGGCTCAGGGACCCCCTGGCACGGAGCCCTTCAACCCTCTGGGTGCCAGGTGAGGCTGTGGGGACACTTGGGGACACTTGGGGACACTTGGGGACACTTGGGGACAATTTTGGACACTTTGGGTTGGAGGTTTTGGGGTTTTTGGGGGATTTTTGGGAGGTTTTTGGGGTTTTGGGGGGGCATTTTTGGGGGCTTGGGGACCCTCTGGGTGCCAGGTGAGAGTTTGGGGACATTTGGGGACATTTTGGGGACAATTTTGGACATTTTGGGGACAATTTTCGGGACATTTTGGGGGGTTTTTTTGGGTATTTTGGGGTTTTATTGGGGTTTCTTTGGGGTTTTTTCGGGGTTTTTTGGGGGGATTTGAGGAGGTTTTGGGGGGCTCAGGGACCCCCTGGCACGGAGCCCCTCCACCCTCCACGTCACAGGTTGGGGACATTTTGGGGACATTTTGGGTTTTTTTGGGGTTTTTTTTGGGTTTTTTTGGGGTTTTTTTGGGGTTTATTGGGGTTTCTTTGGGGGTTTTTTGGGGTTTTTTTGGGTTTTTGGGGGGATTTGAGGAGGTTTTGGGGGGCTCAGGGACCCCCTGGCACGGAGCCCCTCCACCCTCCACGTCACAGGTTGGGGACAATTTTGGGGACATTTGGGGACAATTTTCGGGGGTTTTTTTGGGGGGTTTTTGGGATTTTTGGGGTTTTTTTTGGGGTTATTTGGGAGGATTTGAGGAGGTTTTGGGGGGCTCAGGGACCCCCTGGCACGGAGCCCCTCCACCCTCCATGTCGCAGCTTTGGGGACACTTGGGGACATTTTGGGGACATTTGGGGACAATTTTGGGGACGTTTGGGGACAATTTGGGGACATTTTGGGGGTTTTTTTGGGGGTTTTTGGGGTTTTTTTTGGGGGGGATTTGAGGAGGTTTTGGGGGGCTCAGGGACCCCCTGGCACGGAGCCCCTCCACCCTCCACGTCACAGGTTGGGGACATTTTGGGGACAATTTTTAGGACATTTTGGGGTTTTTTTGGTTTTTTTTTGGGGTTTTTTTGGGTTTTTTTGGGGGTTTTTTGGGGTTTTTTGGGGATTTTTGGGAGGATTTGAGGAGGTTTTGGGGGGCTCAGGGACCCCCTGGCACGGAGCCCTTCAACCCTCTGGGTGCCAGGTGAGGCTGTGGGGACACTTGGGGACATTTGGGGACAATTTTGGACATTTTGGGTTGGAGGTTTTGGGGTTTTTGGGGGATTTTTGTGAGGTTTTGGGGGTTTTTGGGGGGGCATTTTTGGGGGCTTGGGGACCCTCTGGGTGCCAGGTGAGAGTTTGGGGACATTTGGGGACATTTTGGGGACATCTGGGGACAATTTGGGGACATTTTGGGGACAATTTTCGAGACATTTTGGGGGGTTTTTTTGGGTATTTTGGGTTTTTTTTGGGGGTTTTTTGGTTTTTTTTTTTTGGGTTTTTGGGGGGATTTGAGGAGGTTTTGGGGGGCTCAGGGACCCCCCGACACAGAGCCCCTCAGCGCTCCACGTCACAGCTTTGGGGACACTTGGGGACATTTTGGGGACAATTTGGGGACAATTTCGGGCATTTTGGGTGATTTGGGTTCGAGGTTTTGGGGTTTTTGGGTGAATTTTGGGGTTTTTTTGGGTGAATTTTGGGTTTTTTTGGGGGATTTTGGGGTTTTGGGGGGCCCCTCAGCGCTCCACGTCACAGCTTTGGGGACACTTGGGGACACTTTTGGACATTTGGGGACATTGGGGGGGGGGGGTGGAAAATGGGGGAATTTGGCGGATTTTGGGGACATTTGGGGCTTGGGAAATGGGGGAATTTGGGGAAATTTTGGAATTTGGGGACACTTGGGGACACTTGGGGACATTGGGGTGTTGAAATGGGGGAATTTGGGGGATTTTGGCACGAATTTTAGGAGATTTGGGGACATTTTGGGGACATTTTGGGGACATGGAGGGGGTTGGAAAATGGGGGAATTTGGGGTGTCGAAAATGGGGGGATTTTGGGGACATTTGGGGTTTTGGGGGGAATTTTGGGGACATTTGGGGACATCGGGGTGTTGGCAATGGAGGAATTGGGGACATTTGGGGGCCTTGGGAATTTGGGGCATTTTGGGGACATTTGGGGACTTTTGGGGACATTGGGAGGGTTGGGAAATGGGGGAATTTGGGGACATTTGGGGGGTGTTGAAAATGGGGGAATTTTGGGGACATTTGGGGACATTGGTGGAGGATTGGGAATTTGGGGACGTTTTGGCATTTGGGGACATTTGGGGACATTTTGGGGTTGGAAATGGGGGATTTTGGGGACACGTGGGGGAATTTTGGGGACATTTGGGGACATTGGGGGGCTTGGGAAATGGGGGAATTTTGGGACATTTGGGGAAATTTGGGGCCATTTGGGGACATTTGGGGTGTTGGAAATGGGGGAATTTTGGGGACATTTGGGGACATTTGGGGGTGTTGGAAATGGGGACATTTTGGGGACATTTGGGGACATTTGGGGTGTTGGAAATGGGGACATTTTGGGGACATTTTGGGGACATTTGGGGACATTTGGGGCTGTTGGAAATGGGGGAATTTGGGGGATTTTGGGAGGAATTTTGGGGGATTTGGGGACACTTGGGGACATTGGTGGATATTGGAAATGGGGGAATTTTGGGGACATTTGGGGACATTTGGGGGTTGGAAATGGGGACATTTTGGGGACATTTTGGGGACATTTGGGAGTGTTGGAAATGGGGGAATTTGGTGGAATTTTGGGGACATTTGGGGACATTTGGGGTGTTGGAAATGGGCGAATTTGGGGACATTTTGGGGACATTTGGGGACATTTTGGGGACATTTAGGGACATTTGGGGACATCATGGGGGTTGGAAATGGGGGCATTTGGGGACATTTTGGGGACATTTGGGGACATTTGGGGGTGTTGGAAATGGGGGGATTTGGGGGAATTTGGGGACATTTGGGGACATCATGGGGGTTGGAAATGGGGGAATTTGGGGACACTTGGGGACATTTGGGGACATTGGGGGGTGTTGGAAATGGGGGAATTTTGGGGACATTTGGGGGAATTTTGGGGGATTTGGGGACATTGGTGGATATTGGAAATGGGGGAATTTTGGGGACATTGGGGGGTTTGGAAATGGGGGAATTTTGGGGACATTTGGGGACATTTGGGGGTTGGAAATGGGGACATTTTGGGGACATTTGGGGACACTTGGGGAATTTTGGGGACATTTGGGGACAATTGGGGGTTTGGAAATGGGGGGATTTGGGGACATTTGGGGACATTTGGGGGTTGGAAATGGGGACATTTTGGGGACATTTGGGGACATTTGGGGAGATTGGGGCTGTTAGAAATGGGGAATTTGGGGGATTTTGGGAGGAATTTTGGGGCCATTTGGGGACACTTGGGGACATTGGTGGATATTGGAAATGGGGGAATTTTGGGGACATTTGGGGGAATTTTGGGGACATTTTGGGGACATTTGGGGACATTTGGGGGTTGGAAATGGGGACATTTTGGGGACATTTGGGGACATTTTGGGGACATTTGGGAGTGTTGGAAATGGGGGAATTTGGTGGAATTTTGGGGACATTTGGGGACATCATGGGGTGTTGGAAATGAGGGAATTTGGGGACATTTGGGGACACTTGGGGACATTTGGGGAGAATTGGGGTGTTGGAAATGGGCGAATTTGGGGACATTTTGGGGACATTTGGGGACATTTTGGGGACATTTGGGGACATTTGGGGACATTGGGGCTGTTAGAAATGGGGAATTTGGGGGATTTTGGGAGGAATTTTGGGGCCATTTGGGGACACTTGGGGACATTGGGGGGTTTGGAAATGGGGGAATTTTGGGGACATTTGGGGACATTTGGGGAGTTGGAAATGAGGGAATTTGGTGGAATTTTGGGGACATTTGGGGACATTGGGGGGTGTTGGAAATGGGGGAATTTGGGGACATTTGGTGGAATTTGGGGGGAATTTGGGGATATTTTGGGGAATTTTGGGGACATTGGGGGGTTTGGAAATGGGGGAATTTTGGGGACATTTGGGAGAATTTGGGGGGAATTTTGGGGAATTTTCGGGACAATTGGGGTGTTGGAAATGGGGGGATTTGGGGACATTTTGGGGACACTTGGGGACAATTGGGGGGTTTGGAAATGGGGGAATTTTGGGGACATTTGGGGACATTGGTGGATATTGGAAATGGGGGAATTTTGGGGACATTTGGGGGAATTTTGGGGACATTTTGGGGACATTTGGGGGTTGGAAATGGGGACATTTTGGGGACATTTGGGGACATTTTGGGGACATTTGGGGAGTTGGAAATGAGGGAATTTGGTGGAATTTTGGGGACATTTGGGGACATTGGGGGGTGTTGGAAATAGGGGGATTTGGGGACATTTGGGGACATTTGGGGACATCATGGGGGTTGGAAATGGGGGAATTTGGGGACACTTGGGGACATTTGGGGACATTGGTGGATATTGGAAATGGGGGAATTTTGGGGACATTTGGGGGAATTTTGGGGGATTTGGGGACATTGGTGGATATTGGAAATGGGGGGATTTTGGGGACATTTAGGGGAATTTTGGGGACATTTGGGGACAATTGGGGTATTGGAAATGAGGGAATTTGGGGGAATTTTGGGGACATTTGGGGACATTGTGGGGGTTGGAAATGGGGGGATTTGGGGGGGATTTTGGGACAATTGGGGACATTTGGGGGTGTTGGAAATGGGGGGATTTGGGGCCATTTGGGGCCATTTGGGGACATTTGGGGTGTTGGAAATGGGGGAATTTTGGGGACATTTTGGGGACATTTGGGGGTGTTGGAAATGGGGGGATTTGGGGGATTTTGGGGTGTTGGAAATGGGGGATTTGGGGACATTTGGGGACATTTGGGGACATTGTGGGGTTTGGAAATGGGGGAATTTGGGGACATTTGGGGGTGTTGGAAATGGGGTGGCATTTTGGGATTTGGGGACACTTGGGGACAATTGGGGCTGTTGGAAATGGGACATTTGGGGACACTTGGGGACACTTGGGGACATTGGTGACGCCGTTTCTGCTCCCAGGGCTGACGCGCAGCAGCTCCTTCGCCTGCGAGGCGCACAACGACAGAGGGGTCAGCACCTCCCGCAGCGCCACCGTCACCGGTGGGGACACCGGGGACACTTGGGGACATTGGGGACATTGGGGACATTGGGGACATTGGGGACATTGGGGACACTGGGGACATTGGGGGCATTGGGGGGACATTGGGGGGACATTGGGGTGGCATTTGGGGACATTGGGGACGTTGGGGACATTGTGGACATTGGGGGGACATTCGGGGACATTTGGGGGACATTGGGGGGACATTGAGGGCATTGGGGTGGCATTTGGGGGACATTGGGGGCATTGGGGACACTGGGGTGGCATTTGGGGGACATTGGGGACATTGGGGGATTGGGGGATTGGGGACATTGGGGATGTTGGGGACATTGAGGACATTGGGGGGATTGGGGACATTGGGGACATTGGGGACATTTGGGGACATTGGGGACATTGAGGGCATTGGGGTGGCATTTGGGGACACCGGGGGACACCGGGGGGATATTGGGGAGGCATTTGGGGACATTGGGGGCATTGGGGACACCGGGGGGACATTTGGGGACATTTGGGGACATTGGGGGGACATTGAGGGCATTGGGGTGGCATTTGGGGGACATTGGGGACATTGGGGACATTGGGGGGACATTGGGGACACTGAGGTGGCATTTGGGGACATTTGTGACATTTGGGGACATTGGGGGGACATTGGGGACACCGGGGGGACATTGGGGACATTGGGGTGGCATTTGGGGACATTGGGGACATTTGGGGACATTGGGAGCATTGGGGACATTGGGGTGGCACTGGGACATTGGGGGGATTGGGGACATTGGGGGGACATTGGGGACATTTGGGGACATTGGGGGGACATTGGGGACATTTGGGGACATTGGGGTGGCATTTGGGGACATTTGGGGACATTTGGGGACATTTGGGGACATTGGGGACATTGGGGACATTGGGGACATTTGGGGACATTGGGGGGCTTGGGGACACCGGGGACATTGGGGGACACCGGGGGGACATTGGGGTGACATTGGGGTGACATTGGTGACACCGGGGGTGGCATTTGGTGACACTGGGGTGGCATTGGTGACATTTAGTGACACTGGGGTGGCATTGGTGACATTGGGTGACACCGGGGGTGTCCCTGACCGTGTCCCCTCCCTGTCCCCCCCCCAGTTTTGCCCCCGGCCCCCAAAAATTTGGGGCTGTCGAGGGCGGGGCCGCGGTGGCTCGAGGTCACCTGGGAGCCGGGGGACAGCGCTGGGGACGTTGGGGACATCGGGGACAGCGTTGGGGACAGCGGGGCCCAGGAGTGCACGGTGCAGGTGAGGAAATCGCCCCAAATTGCCCCAAAATTGCCCCAAAATTGAGGCCAAAATCGCCTCAAAATCGGCTGAAAAGTGAGCCCAAATCGTCCCCAAATCGACCCAAAATTAATCCCAAAATCGCCTCAAAATTGGCCAAAAATTGCCCCAAAGTTGAGGCCAAAATCGCCTCAAAATCGGCTGAAAATTGAGCCCAAATCGTCCCCAAATTGACCCAGAATCGCCTCAAATTTTGCAACAAATTGTCCCAAAATTGGCTCCAAATTGACCAAATACCCCCTCAAAATTTGCCCCACAATTGATTCAAAATTGCCCCAAAAGTGCCCCGAAGTTGAGGCCAAAATCGCCTCAAAATCGGCTGAAAATTGAGCCCAAATCGTCCCCAAATCGTCCCCAAATTGACCCAAAATTAATCCCAAAATCGCCTCAAAATTGGCCAAAAATTGCCCCAAAGTTGAGGCCAAAATCGCCTCAAAATCGGCTGAAAATTGAGCCCAAATTGACCCAAATTAATCCCAAAATCGCCTCAAATTTTGCCACAAACTGACCCAAAATTCTCCCAAAATTGGCTCCAAATTGACCAAATACCCACTCAAAATTTGCCCCACAATTGATTCAAAATTAACCCAAAATTGACCCCAGATTGCCTCAAAATCGTCCCAAAATTTGCCCCAAATTGCCCCAAAATTAATCCCAAAATCGCCTCAAATTTTGCCACAAACTGACCCAAAATTGTCCCAAAATTGGCTCCAAATTGACCAAATGCCCCCTCAAAATTTGCCCCCCAATTGATTCAAAATTAACCCAAAATTGACCCCAGATTGCCTCAAATTTGGTGCAAAATTGGCCCAAAATCGTCTCAAAATTTGCCCCAAATTGCCCCAAAATTGGCCCCAAAGTTGAGGCCAAAATCGCCTCAAAATCGGCTGAAAATTGAGCCCAAATCGTCCCCAAATTGACCCAAAATCGCCTCAAATTTTGCCACAAACTGACCCAAAATTGGCTCCAAATTGACCAAATACCCCCTCAAAATTTGCCCCACAATTGATTCAAAATTAACCCAAAATTGACCCCAGATTGCCTCAAAATCGGTGCAAAATTGGCCCAAAATCGTCTCAAAATTTGCCCCAAATTGCCCCAAAATTAATCCCAAAATTGCCTCAAAATTGGCCCCAAATTGACCCGAAATTGACCCAAAATCGGTCCCAAAATCAATCCCCAAATCGCCTCAAAATTGGCCAAAAATTTATCCCAAATTGACCCAAAATTGCCTCAAAATTGGCCCCAAATTGACCCAAAATCAGCTTCAAATTCAGCCAAAAATTGTCTCAAAATTGGCCACAAATTGTCACAAAATGTACCCAAAATCGCCTCCAAATTTGCCACAAACTGACCCAAAATTAATCCAAAATTGTTCCTAAAATCACCTCAAAATTGGCCCCAAATTGATTCAAAATTAATCCCAAAATTGGCCTCAAAATGGGCCCCAAATTGACCCAAAATCTGCCCCAAAGTTGAGGCCAAATTTGCTTCAAAATCGACCCAAAATTGGTCCAAAATCAGCTCAAAATTGCCACAAAATTGGCCTCAAATTGGCCACAAACGGACCCAAAATCGACCCAAAATCGATCCCAAAATTGCCCCAAAATCAGCTCAGAATTGACCCAAAAATTGCCCCAAATTGGATCAAAATCGAGCCCAAATTTGCCTCAAAATTGGCCCCAAATCGACCCAAAATTGACACAAAATTGGCCCCAAATTGACCCAAAATCAGCACAAAGTTGAGGCCAAAATTGTCTCCAAATTGGTCCCAAATTGGCCACAAATTGACGCAAAATTTATCCCAAAATTGTCCCCAAATGAGCCCAAAATCGATCCCAAATTCACCTAAAAATTGGCCCCAAATTTCCCCAAAATTGATCCCAAAATTCCCTCAAAATTGGCCTCAAACTGAACCAAAATCGACCCAAAACTGATCCCAAAATCGGCCCCAAATTGCCCCAAAATTGATCCAAAATTGATGTAAAGTCAGTCCCCAATTGACCCAAAATTAATCCCAAAATCGCCTCAAAATTGGCCCAAAAACTGATCCAAAATCAACCCCAAATCGATCCAAACTTGCCCCAAAATTGGCCAAAAATTGATCCCAAATTGACCCAAAATTGGTCTCAAAATTGGCCCCAAATTGACCCAAAATTGGCCTAGAAATTGATCTCAAAATTGGCCCCAAATTGACCCAAAATGAATACCAAAATCACCTCCAAATTTGCCCCAAATTGACCCAAAATCAATCCCAAAATCTTCTCCAAATTTGCCACAAAATGATCCAAAGCTGACCCAAAATTGGCCCCAAATTGCCCCAAAATTAATCCCAACATCGCCTCCAAATTGGCCAAAAATTGATCCCAAAATCGCCTCAAAATTGACCCCAAAATTGCCTCAAAATGTGCCCCAAATTGACCCAAAATTGGTCCTAAAACTGGCCCCCAGTTGACCCAAAATTGCCCCAAAATCGCCCCAAAATCGCCTCCAGATTTGCCACAAATTGCCCCAAAATTGCCCCAAAATCAGCCCAAAATGGGCGAAAAATTTATCCCAAAATCGCCTCAAAATTGGCCCCAAATTGCCCCGAAATCGACCCAAAATCTCCTCCAGTTCTGCCCCAAATTGACCCAAAATCGGCCCCAAATTTACCCCAAATTGCCCCAGATTGACCCAAAATTGCCCCAAAATTGGCCCAAAATGGGCGAAAAATTTATCCCAAAATCGCCTCAAAATTGGCCCCAAATTGATCCCAAATTGACCCAAAATCGCCTCAAATTTTGCCCCAGATTGACCCAAAATCGGCCCCAAATTTACCCCAAATTGACCCAAAATCGCCTCAAATTTTGCCCCAAATTGTCCCAAAATTTGGGACTTTTGGGGCCATTTTGGGGCCGGTTTTTGTCCCCTCGCTGTTCCCCAGCTGTCCCCGGCCGACGGCCCCGATATCGCCGATATCTCCACGTCGCGATCCTCCGCCGATATCGCCGATATCTCCATGTCGCGATCCTCCCGCGATATCGCCGATGTGTCCACGTCGCGATCCTCCTCCGATATCGCCGATATCTCCGTGTCGCAATCCTCTCCCGATATCGCCGATATCTCCACGTCGCGATCCTCCCCCGATATCTCCACGTCGCGATCCTCCCCCGATATCTCCGTGTCGCGATCCGCCCCCGATATCGCCGATATCTCCGTGTCGCGATCCTCTCCCGATATCTCCATGTCGCGATCCGCCTCCGATATCTCCGTGTCGCGATCCGCCCCCGATATCGCCGATATCTCCACGTCGCGATCCTCCCGCGATGTCGCCGCCGCTGATGACGTCATGTCGCGACACGGGCTGCTGTCGCGCTCGGTGGCGGTGCCGCCGTTCGCGCTGCGCCTGTCGGGGCTGCGGCCGCTGTCGCGATACCCGCGCGCGCGTCTCCTGTCGCGACAGGCGGGGCCGCTCGGCCTGGAGCCAATGGGAGCCCGTGGAGACCGCGGAGGGCGGTGAGGGAAAAACGGGGGGGGGGGGGGACCCCGAAATTGGGGAGGGGGCGCCCCAAAAATGGGGGGGGGGAATGGGGGAGGGGGGACCCCAAAAAATTGGGGAGGGGGGCGGCAAAAATGGGGAGGGGGAAATTGGGGAGGGGGCGCCCCAAAATGGGGGGGGGGACCCCGAAAATTGGGGAGGGGAGACCCCAAAATGGGGGGGGGGGAATGGGGGACCCCGAAATTGGGGAGGGGGCACCCCCAAAATGGGGGGGGGTAGGACCCCGAAATTGGGGAGGGGGGGCGCCCCAAAAATGGGGGGGGGAATGGGGGAGGGGGCGCCCCAAAATGGGGGGGGGGTAGGACCCCGAAATTGGGGAGGGGGCGCCCCAAAATGGGGGGGGGGAATGGGGGAGGGGGCGCCCCAAAATGGGGGGGAGTAATGGGGGGGAATGGGGGGAGGGGGCGCCCCAAAAATGGGGAGGGGGACCCCAAAATTGGGGAGGGGGCGCCCCAAAATGGGAGGGGGGAGGAATGGGGGAGGGGAGACCCCAAAAATTGGGGAGGGGACCCCAAAAATTGGGGGGGGGAGACCCCAAAACGGGGGCGACCAAAATTGGGGAGGGGGCCCAAAAATGGGGGGAGGGGGGGACCCAAATAATGGGGGGGGGGGACACCCCGAAATTGGGGAGGGGGACCCCAAAATGGGGGGGGGGGGGGGTAGGCCTGAAATTGGGGAGGGGGCGCCCCAAAATGGGGGGGGGGGGAATGGGGGAGGGGGGACCCCGAAATTGGGGGGAGGAATGGGGGACCCCGAAATTGGGGAGGGGGCACCCCCAAAATGGGGGGGGGGGGAAATAGGGGAGGGGGGGACCCCAAAATGGGGAGGGGGCAAAATTTGGGGGGACCCCAAAAAATTGGGGAGGGAGCAAAAAATGGGGGGAGGAATGGGTTAGGCCGAAATTGGGGAGGGGGCGCCCAAAATGGGGGGGGGGGAATGGGGGAGGCCGAAATTGGGGTGGGGGCACCCCAAAAATTGGGGGGGGGGGGGGCGGAATTTCGGGTTCTGACCCCCCAATTTTGGGGTTTTCCCCCCCTTTTTTTTTTTTGGTTTTCACCCCAAATTTCGGTTTCTGACCCCCAAATTTCGGTTTCTGACCCCCAATTTTGGGGTTTCCCCCCAAATTTTTTTGCATTTTCTCCCCAAATTTCAGTTTCTGACCCCAAATTTTGGATTTTCCCCCCAATTTTTTGGGTTCTGACCCCGCAATTTCAGATTTTCCCCCCAAATTTCAGTTTCTGACCCCAAAATTTTGGATTCCCCCCCAATTTTTTGGGTTTTCTCCCCAAATTTTGGTATCTGACTCCCAAATTTTGGGTTCTGACCCCAAATTTTGGATTCTCCCCCAAATTTCAGTTTCTGACCCCAATTTTGGATTCCCCCCCAATTATTTCGGGTTTTCCCCCCAAATTTTTTTATTTTCTCCCCGAATTTCGGTTTCTGACCCCAATTTTGGATTTTCCCCCCAAATTTCAGTTTCCGACCCCAAATTTTGGATTTCCCCCCAATTATTTTGGGTTTTTTGCCCCAAGTTTTTGTGTTTTCTCCCCAAATTTCAGTTTCTGACCCCCAATTTTGGGTTTTCCCCCCAAATTTTTGCATTTTCCCCCCAAATTTCAGTTTCCGACCCCAAATTTTGGATTTCCCCCCAATTATTTTGGGGTTTTCCCCCCCAAATTTTTTTATTTTCTCCCCGAATTTCGGTTTGTGACCCCAATTTCGGGTTCCCCCCCCCCGCAGTTCCCGCGGGGCCCCCCCCAGAACGTCAGCGCCGCCTGGGTGGGGGAGGGGCGGCTGCGGCTGCGCTGGGACCCCCCCGAACCCCCCCTCAACGGGGTCCTGGGGGGGTTCCGGGTGCGGCTCGGGAGCCCCGGGCAGCCCCAGGTGAGAGGGACCCCGAAACCCCCAAATTCACCCCAAAAATTCCTCCCCAGAGCCCGCAAAAAACTCCCCCATTGCCTGCACCAAATGGCCCCAAAATCCCCCTAAAAATCCCCCTAAAAATCCCCCCAAAATCCCCTAAAAATCCCCTAAAAATCCCCTAAAAATCCCCCCAAAATCCCCTAAAAATCCCCCCCAAATCCCCTAAAAATCCCCCCAAAATCTCCCCAAAATCCCCCCCAAAAATCCCCCCAAAATCCCCTAAAAATCCCCCCAAAATCTCCCCAAAATCCCTCTAAAAATTCCCTTAAAAATCCCCCCAAAATCCCCTAAAAATCCCCCCAAAATCCCCCTAAAAATCCCCCCAAAATCCCTCCAAAATCCCTTAAAAATCCCCCCCAAAAATCCCTTAAAAATCCCCCAAAATCTCCCCAAAATCCCTCCTAAAAATCCCCCTAAAAATCCCCTAAAAATCCCTCCAAAATCCCCTAAAAATCCCCCCAAAATCTCCCCAAAATCCCCTAAAATCCCCCCTAAAAATCCCCCCAAAATCCCCCCAAAATCTCCCCAAAATCCCCCTAAAAATCCCCCAAAATCCCTCCAAAATCCCCCTAAAACTCCCCCCAAAATCTCCCTAAAAATCCCCAAAAATCCCCCAAAATCCCTCCAAAATCCCCCTAAAACTCAAAAATCCCCCCAAAAATCCCCTAAAAATCCCCCCAAAATCTCCCCAAAATCCCTCTAAAAATTCCCTTAAAAATCCCCCAAAATCTCCCCAAAATCCCCCTAAAAATCCCCCTAAAAAATCCCCCTAAAAGTCCCCCCAAAATCCCCAAAAATCCCCCTAAAAAACCCCCAAAATCTCCCCAAAATCTCCCCAAAATCCCCCTAAAAATCCCCCAAAATCCCCCCAAAATCTCCCCAAAATCCCCCCAAAATCCCCTAAAAATCCCCCCAAATCTCCCCAAAATCCCCTAAAAATCCCCCCATATAATCCCCCCAAAATCCCCCAAAATCTCCCCAAAATCCCCCAAAATCCCCTAAAAATCCCCCTAAAATCTCCCCAAAATCCCTTAAAAATCCCCCAAAATCTCCCCAAAATCCCCCTAAAAATCCCCCTAAAAATCCCCCCAAAGTCTCCCCAAAAATCCCCCCAAAATCCCCCTAAAGAGCCCCCTAAAAATCCCCGCCAAATCCCCCTAAAAAATCCCCCCAAAATCCCCTAAAAATCCCTCCAAAAATCCCCCTAAAATCCCCCAAAATCCCCTAAAAATCTCCCCAAAATCCCTCCAAAATCCCCCAAAATCCCCTAAAAATCTCCCCAAAATCCCTCCAAAATCCCCCAAAATCCCCTAAAAATCCCCCAAAACCCCAAATTTCCCCCAAAAATGCCCTCAAAATCCCTACAAAACCCCACAAAATCCCCCAAATTCCCCCCAAAAATCACCCAAAAATCTCCCCCAAATCCCCCTAAATCCCAAAAATCCCCCAAAATCCCCCCCAAACTCCCCAAAACCCCCTAAAACTCCCAAAAAATCCCCCAAATCCCCCAAAAATCCCCCCAAATCCCCCAAAACTCCCAAAACTCCCCCCAAATCCCCCCAAAAAATCCCCACAAATCCCCCCAATCCCCCCAAATCCCCCCCAAATCCCCCCAAAACTCCCAAAAAATCCCCCAAATCCCCCTAAAATTCCCCGATTTTCCCAAAAAATCCCCCCAAATCCCCCCCAAAACTCCCACAAATCCCCCCAAAAATCACCCCCAATCCCCCCCAAAAAATCCCCCAAAATCCCCCCAAAACTCCCCAAAATCCCCCCAAAACTCCCAAAAAATCCCCCAAATCCCCCCAAAACTCCCCAATTTTCCCAAAAAATCCCCCGAAATTACCACAAAAACCTTCAAAAATCCCCCCAAAAAATCCCCCAAATTCCCCCCAAATCCCCCCAAAAAATCCCCCAAAATCCCCCCCAAAACTCCCAAACTCCCCAAAATCCCCCCAAAAAAATCCCCCAAAATCCCCCCCAAAAAATCCCCCAAAATCCCCAAAAAATCCCCCCCAAAACTCCCAAAAAATCCCCCAAAATCCCCCCCAAATCCCCCCAAAAAATCCCTCAAAATCCCCCTAAAACTCCCAAAAATCCCCAAAATCCCCCCAAAAAATCCCCCAAACTCCCAAATCCCCCCCAAAACTCCCAAAAAATCCCCCAAATCCTCCCAAAATCCCCAATTTTCCCCAAAAATCCCCAAAATCCCCCCAAAAAATCCCCCAAATCCCCCCAAAATTCCGCAATTTTCCCCAAAATCCCCCAAAATCCCCCCAAAAATTCCCCAAAATCCCTCCGAAATCCCCTAGAGATCCCCCCAAAACTCCCAAAAGATCCCCCCAATACTCCCAAAAACTCCCCCAAATGCCCCCAAATCCCCCCAAAACTCCACAAAAATCCCCCCAAATCCCCCCAAAGTCCCCCCAAATCCCCCCGAAAAATCCCCCAAATCCCCCCCCAAAACTCCCAAAAATCCCCCCAAAAATCCCCCCAAAATCCCCCAAATCCCACAATTTTCCCAAAAAATCCCCAAAAAACCTTCAGAAATCCCCTCAAATCTCCCCCAAAATCTCCAAAATCCCTGGAAAATCCCCCCCAAATCCCCCCCAAAATCCCCAATTTTCCCCAAAAATCCCCCAAAACTCCCAAAAAAATCCCCCCAAATCCCCCAAAACTCCCAAAAATCCCCCAAATCCCCCCAAATCCCCCCCCAAAATCCCCCAAATCCCCCCAAAACTCCCAAAAAATCCTCCAAAATCCCCCCAAAACTCCCAAAAAATCCTCCAAAATCCCCCCAAAACTCCCAAAACTCCCAAAAATCCCCCCAATCCCCCCAACAAATCCCCCCAAAACTCCTAAAAAATTCCCCCAATACCCCCAAAACTCCCCAATTTTCCCCAAAAATCCCCCCAAAGTCCCCCCAAAATCCCCCCAAAGTCCCCCCAAAACTCCCCAAAATCCCCCCAAAACCTTCCAAAATCCCCCCCAAATCCCCCCAAAATCCCCCCCAAACTCCCCAAAATTCCCAAAACCCTCCCAAAATTCCCCAAAATTCCCAAAATCCCCCCAAAACTCCCAAAAATTCCCCCCAAACTGCAGGAGCTGCGGGACGTGGGCCTGGCGCTGGAGGCGCTGCTGCCTTTGGGCTCCCCCGGCCCCAACCTCAGCCTGGCCGTGGCCCCCTACACCGGGGGGGGGGAGGGGCCCTGGAGCCCCCCCCTGCCGCTGCCGCCCCGCCGTGAGTCACCCCAAAACCCCCGGATTCACCCCAAAATCATCCCGCACCAAAATCCCCAAAAATCCCCCAGAAATCCCCCGAAAATCCCCCGAAAATCCGCCAAAAATCCGCCAAAAATCCCCCGAAAATCCCCCGAAAATCCCCCCAAAAATTCCCCGAAAATCCCCTGAAAAATCCCCCGAAAATCCCCCAAAAATTCCCCAAAAATCCCGAAATTCTGCTCCTCAAAACCCCCCGTGAGTCACCCCAAAATCCCCCGGATTCACCCCAAAATCATCCCGCACCAAAAACCCCAAAAATCCCCCAGAAATCCCCCGAAAATCCCCCCAAAAACCCAAAAATCCCCCCAAAAATCCCCCAAAAATCCCCCGAAAATCCCCCCAAAAACCCAAAAATCCCCCCAAAAATCCCTCAAAAATCCCCCAAAAATCCCCCCAAAAATCCCCCGAAAATCCCCTGAAAAATCCCCCGAAAATCCCCCAAAAATTCCCCAAAAATCCCGAAATTCTGCTCCTCAAAACCCCCCGTGAGTCACCCCAAAATCCCCCGGATTCACCCCAAATTCATCCCGCACCAAAAACCCCAAAAATCCCCCAGAAATCCCCGGGAAATCCCCCGAAAATCCCCCGAAAATCCCTCAAAAATCCCCCAAAAATCCCCCCAAAAATCCCCCCAAAAATCCCCCGAAAATCCCCCCAAAAACCCAAAAATCCCCCCAAAAATCCCTCAAAAATCCCCCAAAAATCCTCCCAAAAATCCCCCCAAAAATCCCCCCAAAAATCCCCCGAAAATCCCCCAAAAATTCCCCAAAAATCCCGAAATTCTGCTCCTCAAACCCCCCGTGAGTCACCCCAAAATCCCCCGGATTCACCCCAAATTCATCCTGCACCAAAATCCCCGAAAATCCCCCAAAATCCCCCGAAAATCCCCCGAAAATCCCCCAAAAATCCCCCCAAAAATCCCCCAAAAATCCCCCGAAAATCCCCCAAAAACCCAAAAATCCCCCCAAAAATCCCTCAAAAATCCCCCAAAAATCCCCCCAAAAATCCCCCGAAAATCCCCTGAAAAATCCCCCGAAAATCCCCCAAAAATTCCCCGAAAATCCCGAAATTCTGCTCCTCAAACCCCCCGTGAGTCACCCCAAAATCCCCCGGATTCACCCCAAAATCATCCCGCACCAAAAACCCCAAAAATCCCCCAGAAATCCCCGGGAAATCCCCCGAAAATCCCCCGAAAATCCCTCAAAAATCCCCCAAAAATCCCCCCAAAAATCCCCCCAAAAATCCCCCGAAAATCCCCCCAAAAACCCAAAAATCCCCCCAAAAATCCCTCAAAAATCCCCCAAAAATCCTCCCAAAAATCCCCCCAAAAATCCCCCCAAAAATCCCCCGAAAATCCCCCAAAAATTCCCCAAAAATCCCGAAATTCTGCTCCTCAAACCCCCCGTGAGTCACCCCAAAATCCCCCGGATTCACCCCAAATTCATCCTGCACCAAAATCCCCGAAAATCCCCCAAAATCCCCCGAAAATCCCCCGAAAATCCCCCAAAAATCCCCCCAAAAATCCCCCAAAAATCCCCCGAAAATCCCCCAAAAACCCAAAAATCCCCCCAAAAATCCCTCAAAAATCCCCCAAAAATCCCCCCAAAAATCCCCCGAAAATCCCCTGAAAAATCCCCCGAAAATCCCCGAAAAATTCCCCGAAAATCCCGAAATTCTGCTCCTCAAACCCCCCGTGAGTCACCCCAAAATCCCCCGGATTCACCCCAAATTCATCCCTGCCCCAAAAACCCCAAAATCCCCAAAATCCCCCAAAATCCCGAAATTCTGCTCCCCAAATCCCCCCCACGAGTCACCCCAAAATCCCCCAGATTCACCCCAAATTCACCCCTGCCCCAAAAACCCCAAAACCCCAAAAATCCCACAAAAATCCCCCAATAATCCCCCCAAAATCCGCCAAAAATCCCCCCAAAATCCTGAAATTCTGCACCCCAAAAACCCCAAATTCACCCCAAATTCACCCCTGCCCCAAAAACCCCAAATATCCCCAAAATTCCCCTAAAAATCCCAAAATTCTGCACCCCAAAAACCCCAAATTCACCCCAAATTCACCTTGACCCCAAACCCCCCCAAATCCTGAAATTCCCACGGTTCTGCACCCCAAAAATCCCAAATTCACCCCAAATTCACCTTGACCCCAAATCCTGAAATTCCCACGGTTCTGCACCCCAAAACCCCCAAATTCACCCCAAATTCACCCCCAGCCCAAAACCCCCCAAACCCCCAAATCCCTGAGCCTGGACCCCCCCACTGTCCCCAAATGCCCCAAATGTCCCCAAATGCCCCAAATGTCCCCAAATCCCCATCCTGGAGTCCCCCGGGTCCTCTGACCCCGCCCTGGTGTCCCCTTTGGTGTCCCCAATGTCCCCATTGTCCCCATTGTCCCCATTGTCCCCAATGTCCCCATTGGTGTCCCCATTGTCCCCATTGTCCCCAATGTCCCCATTGGTGTCCCCATTGATGCCCCCATTGATGTCTCCATTGATGTCCCCATTGATGTCCCCATTGTCCCAAATGATGCCCCCAATGTCCCCATTGATGTCCCCAATGCCCCAAATGTCCCCATTGATGTCCCCATTGATGTTCCCATGGTCCCAAATGATGTCCCCATTGTCCCCATTGATGCCCCCATTGATGCCCCCATTGATGTCCCCATTGGTGTCCCCAATGCCCCAAATGTCCCCATTGATGCCCCAAATGTCCCCATTGATGTCCCCATTGATGTCCCAACTGATGTCCCCATTGATGTCCCCAATGCCCCCATTGGTGTCCCCGTTGGTGTCCCCATTGTCCCCATTGGTGTCCCCGTTGGTGTCCCCATTGATGTCCCCAATCTCCCCATTGTCCCCATTGATGTCCCCAATGCCTCCAATGTCCCCATTGATGTCCCCATTGATGTTCCCATGGTCCCCATTGATGCCCCCATTGATGCCCCCATTGATGTCCCCATTGGTGTCCCCAATGCCCCAAATGTCCCCATTGATGTCCCCATTGATGTCCCAACTGATGTCCCCATTGATGTCCCCAATGTCCCCATTGGTGTCCCCAATGCCCCCATTGGTGTCCCCGTTGGTGTCCCCATTGTCCCCATTGATGTCCCCGTTGATGTCCCCATTGTCCCCATTGATGTCCCCATTGATGTCCCCAATCTCCCCATTGTCCCCATTGATGTCCGCAATGCCCCCAGTGTCCCCATGGATGTCCCCATTGATGTCCCCATTGGTGTCCCCATTGATGTCCCCATTGATGTCCCCATTGTCCCAAATGATGCCCCCAATGTCCCCATGGATGTCCCCATTGTCCCCAATGTCCCCATTGATGTCCCCATTGATGTCCCCATTGTCCCAAATGATGTCCCCATTGTCCCCATTGATGTCTCCAATGTCCCCATTGTCCCCATTGATGTCCCCAATGCCCCCAATGTCCCCATTGATGCCCCCATTGGTGTCCCCATTGATGTCCCCATTGTCCCCATTGATGCCCCCATTGATGCCCCCATTGATGTCCCCAATGATGTTCCCAATGTCCCCATTGGTGTCCCCAATGATGTCCCCAATGTCCCCAATGTCCCCATTGATGTCCCCACTGATGCCCCCATTGGTGTCCCCATGGATGTCCCCATTGATGCCCCCATTGGTGTCCCCATTGGTGTCCCCATGGATGTCCCCAATGTCCCAAATGATGCCCCCAATGTCCCCATGATGTCCCCATTGTCCCCAATGTCCCCATGGATGTCCCCATCGGTGTCCCCATCGGTGTCCCCATTGGTGTCCCCATTGGTGTCCCCATCGGTGTCCCCATCGGTGTCCCCATTGTCCCCAATGTCCCCATTGGTGTCCCCATTGGTGTCCCCATTGGTGTCCCCACAGCTGCCGAGGCCCCGCTGGAGACACAGCTGGGTGAGGAGGAGGAGGAGCAGGGAGGAAGATGCTGGGGGGAGATGGGATGATGATGATGGTGATGGTGATGATGATGATGGTGATGGTGGTGATGATGATGATGGTGATGATGGTGATGATGATGATGATGATGGTGATGATGATGATGGTGATGGTGATGATGGTAATGATGATGGTGATGGTGATGATGGTGATGATGGGATGGATGGATGGATGGATGGATGGGATGAAGATGATGATGATGGGATGGGTAGATGGGATGGGAAGATGATGGTGGTGATGATGATGATGGTGATGGTGATGAAGATGATGGTGATGATGAGGACAGGATGGGATGGGGTTGATGAAGTTGATGGTGATGGGATTGGGATGAGGGTGGGATGAAGATGATGATGATGATGATGAAGATGATGAATGGATGGATGGATGGATGGATGGGATGATGATGATGATGATGATGATGATGAAGATGATGAATGGATGGATGGATGGATGGATGGATGGGATGATGATGATGATGATGATGATGATGGATGGATGGGATGATGACAATGATGATGATGATGATGATGATGATGATGATGATGAGGGGATGAAGATGGGATGAAGATGACGATGACAATGATGTCAATGACGATGACAATGACAATGATGACAATGACAATGATGACAGTGATGATGACGATGATGACAATGACAATGACAATGATGACAATGACGATGACAATGACGATGACAATGATGACAGTGATGACAATGATGACGATGACAATGATGACAATGACAACGACAACAATGACGATGACAATGACAATGATGACAATGATGACAATGATGACGACAATGACAATGACAATGACAACAATGACGATGACAATGACGATGACAATGACGACGATGACGATGACAATGATGACAATGATGACAATGATGACAATGACAATGACAATGACAATGACGATGACAATGACGATGACAATGACGACGATGACGATGACAATGATGACAGTGATGACAATGATGACGATGACAATGATGACAACGACAACGACAATGACGACGACAACAATGACGATGACAATGACAATGATGACAATGATGACAACGACAACGACAATGACAACGACAACAATGACGATGACAATGACAATGACAATGACGACGATGACGATGACAATGATGACAATGATGACAATGACGATGATTACAATGACGATGACAATGACAACAACAACGACAGCAATGACAATGACAATGACGATGACAATGCTGACGATGACGCTGATGACGCTGACGCTGCTGTCGCTGTCCCTGTCCCGCAGTGCGTCCCCCGGCCCTGTCCGGCGCCTGGTGGCCGCTGCTGGTGGCCCTGGTGGCCCTGGGGACAATGGCCCTGGTGGCCCTGGTGGCGCTGGCGGCGCGGAGACGCCACAAGGAGACGCGCTACGGGTGAGGGGACGTCACCCGTGTCACCCGTGTCACCTGTGTCACCTGGGTGTCACCTGTGTGTCCCCTCTGTCCCCATGGTGTCCCCTCGGTGTCTCCTCAGTGTCCCCATTGTGGCCGGCTGGTCACCATTGTCACCTCTGTGTCCCCTGTGTTCCCTGTGTGCCCGTGCTGTCCCCATGGTGTCCCCATGGTGGCAGAGCAGTGACCGTTGTCCCCATCGTCCCCATTGTCCCCCCTGTGTCCCCTTGGTGTCCCCTCTGTGTCCCCATGGTGGCAGAGCAGCGACCGTTGTCCCCATTGTCCCCATTGTCCCCATTGTCCCCCCTGTGTCCCCTTGGTGTCCCCTTGGTGTCCCCATGGTGGCAGAGCAGTGACCGTTGTCCCCATTGTCCCCATTGTCCTCCATGTCCCCATTGTCCCATCTTTCCCCATTGTCCCCTCTGTCCCCTCTGTGTCCCCATGGTATCCCCTCTGTCCCCTCTGTCCCCATTGTCCCCTCTGTGTCCCCTCGGTGTCCCCATTGTCCCCTCTGTGTCCCCATGGTGTCCCCAATGTCCCCATTGTCCCCATTGTCCCCTCTGTGTCCCCATGGTGTCCCCATTGTCCCCATGGTCCCCTCTGTCCCCATTGTCCCCTTGGTGTCCCCATTGTCCCCATGGTGTCCCCATGGTGTCCCCAATGTCCCCAATGTCCCCATTGTCCCCATTGTCCCCATGGTGTCCCCTCTTTCCCCTCTGTCCCCGTTGTTCCCTCTGTGTCCCCTCGGTGTCCCCATTGTCCCCTCTGTCCCCATGGTGTCCCCAATGTCCCCATTGTCCCCATTGTCCCCAATGTCCCCATTGCCCCCATTGTCCCCAATGTCCCCAATGTCCCCATTGCCCCCTCTGTGTCCCCGTGGTGTCCCCAATGTCCCCATTGTCCCCATTGTCCCCATGGTGTCCCCATGGTGTCCCCATTGCCCCCTCTGTGTCCCCATGGTGTCCCCTGTGTCCCCAATGTCCCCATGGTGTCCCCAATGTCCCCATTGTCCCCTGTGTCCCCAATGTCCCCATGGTGTCCCCATTGTCCCCATTGTCCCCTGTGTCCCCAGGGCCGCCTTCGCCCCGGCCGTTCATTTCCGCGCCCGCAGCTCCTACGGCCGCCGGTCAGCGCAGGCCACGCGTGAGTGACCCCGGGGTCACCAATGTCCCCAATGTCCCCAATGTCCTCAATGTCCCCAATGTCCCCAATGTCCCCAATGCTTCCAATGTCCCCAAATCCCCCCAATGCCCCCCCAATGTCCCCAATGTCCTCCTAATGTCCCCAGTATCCCCCCAATGTCCTCAATGTCCTCCTAATGTCCCCAATGATGTCCCCAATGTCCCCAGTATCCCCTCAATGTCCCCCCCTGTCCCCAATGATGGCCCCCAATGTCCCCCCAATGTCCCCAATGTCCCCAATGTCCCCAAATCCCCCCAATGTCCCCCCAATGTCCCCAATGCTTCCAATGTCCCCAAATGTCCCCAATGCCCAAATGTCCCCAAATGTCCCCAAATCCCCCCAATGCCCCCCCAATGTCCTCAATGTCCCCAATGTCCCCCAATGTCCCCAAATGTCCCCAAATCCCCCCAATGTCCCCAATGTCCCCCCAATGTCCCCAATGCCCAAATGTCCCCAATGTCCCCAAATCCCCCCAATGTCCCACAATGTCCCCAGTATCCCCCCAATGTCCCCAATGTCCCCAATGTCCTCAATGTCCCCAATCCCCCCAATGTCCCCAATGTCCCCAATGTCCCCAAATCCCCCCAATGTCCCCAATGCTTCCAATGTCCCCAAATGTCCCCAATGTCCCCCCAATGTCCCCAATGTCCCCCCAATGTCCCCCCAATGTCCCCCCAATGTCCCCAAATCCCCCCAATGTCCCCAAATGTCCCCAATGCCCAAATGTCCCCAATGTCCCCAAATCCCCCCAATGACCCCAATGTCCCCAATGATGTCCCCAATGGTGTCCCCAGTGATGTCCCCAATGATGTCCACACTGATGTCCCCAGTGATGTCCCCAATGATGTCCCCCCAATGATGTCCCCAATGATGTCCCCAATGATGTCCCCAATGTCCCCCCTGGTGTCCCCCCTGGTGTCCCCAGTGATGTCCCCACTGATGTCCCCAATGATGTCCCCAATGATGTCCCCCCAATGTCCCCAATGATGTCCCCAATGATGTCCCCCCCTGTCCCCACTGCTGTCCCCACTGCTGTCCCCAATGGTGTCCCCAATGATGTCCCCAATGGTGTCCCCCCATGTCCCCAATGATGTCCTGCCCTGTCCCCAATGATGTCCCCAATGATGTCCCCACTGATGTCCCCACTGCTGTCCCCAATGGTGTCCCCAATGATGTCCCCAATGTCCCCAATGATGTCCCCAATGATGTCCCCCCTGTTCCCAGTGATGTCCCCATGTCCCCAGTGATGTCCCCATGTCCCCAGTGGTGTCCCCAATGATGTCCCCAATGATGTCCCCATGTCCCCAGTGATGTCCCCACTGCTGTCCCCAATGTCCCCCCTGGTGTCCCCCCTGGTGTCCCCAGTGAACCGCCTGGGCATCAGCCCCGAGCTGAAGGAGAAGCTGCGCGACGTCCTCGTGGAGCGGCACCGGGTGGCGCTGGGCAAGACCCTGGGACAGGGTGGGTACAGAGCGCCCGGAACCGGCTGGGATCACCCCAAAACCGGCTGGGATCACCCCAAAATCAACTGGAATCACCCCAAAACCGGCTGGGATCACCCCAAAATCAGCTGAAATCACCCCAAAACCGGCTGGAATCACCCCAAAATCAGCTGGAATCACCCCAAAACCGGCTGGAATCACCCCAAAATCACCCCAAAATCAACTGGAATCACCCCAAAACCGGCTGGGATCACCCCAAAATCACCCCAAAATCAACTGGAATCACCCCAAAACCGGCTGGGATCACCCCGAAACCGGCTGGAATCACCCCAAAATCACCCCAAAACCAGCTGGAATCACCCCGAAACCGGCTGGAATCACCCCAAAATAATCTGAAATCACCCCAAAATCGGCTGGAATCACCCCAAAATCAGCTGGAATCACCCCAAAATCAACTGGAATCACCCCGAAACCGGCTGGGATCACCCCAAAATCACCCCAAAATCAACTGGAATCACCCCGAAACCAGCTGGAATCACCCCAAAATAATCTGAAATCACCCCAAAATCGGCTGGAATCACCCCAAAATCAGCTGGAATCACCCCAAAATCAGCTGGAATCACCCCGAAACCGGCTGGAATCACCCCAAAATCACCCCAAAATCAACTGGAATCACCCCAAAACCGGCTGGAATCACCCCAAAACCGGCTGGGATCACCCCAAAATCACCCCAAAACCAGCTGGGATCACCCCAAAACCGGCTGGAATCACCCCAAAATAATCTGAAATCACCCCAAAATCGGCTGGAATCACCCCAAAATCAGCTGGAATCACCCCAAAATCAGCTGGAATCACCCCAAAATCACCCCAAAATCAGCTGGAATCACCCCAAAATCACCCCAAAATCAGCTGGAATCACCCCAAAATCAGCTGGAATCACCCCAAAATCAACTGGAATCACCCCGAAACCGGCTGGAATCACCCCAAAATCACCCCAAAATCAACTGGAATCACCCCAAAACCGGCTGGGATCACCCCAAAATCACCCCAAAACCAGCTGGGATCACCCCAAAACCGGCTGGAATCACCCCAAAATAATCTGAAATCACCCCAAAATCGGCTGGAATCACCCCAAAATCAGCTGAAATCACCCCAAGCCGGCTGGAATCACCCCAAGCCGGCTGGAATCACCCCAAAATCAGCCCAAAACCAGCTGAAATCACCCCCCCAAAATTCCTCTGGGACCCCCCCAAATCCCCTCCAGACCCCCCAAAATCCCCTCAGGACCCCCCCAAATACCCTCAGAACCACCCAAAATTCCCCTGGGACCCCCCCAGAATCCCCTCAGGACCCCCAAAATCTTCTGGGAACCCCCCCAAACCTCCCCAAATCCGCTCAGAAACCCTTCAGGACCCCCCAAAATCCCCTCGGGACCCCCCAAAATCCCCTCAGAACGCCCCCAAAATCCCCTTGGTGGCCCCCAAAATTCCTCTGGGATCCCCAAAATCCCCCGGGTGCCCCCCAAAAATCCCCTCGGGACCCCCCAAATTCCCCTGGGACCCCTCAAAATCCCTTGTGACCCCCCAAAATCCCCCTGGTGCCCCCCAAAGTGACCCAAAATCCCCCCAAAATCCCCCTGGTGCCCCCCAAAATGACCCAAAATCCCCCCAAAATCCCCTCGGGACCCCCACAAAATGACCCAAAATGCCCCAAAATCCCCCTGGTGCCCCCCAAAATGCCCCAAAATCCCCCCAGAATGACCCAAAATCCCCCCCAAATCCCCCTGGTGCCCCCCAAAATGACCCAAAATCCCCCCAAAATGACCCAAAATCCCCCAAAAATGCCCCAAAATCCCCCCAAAATGACCCAAAATCCCCGCAGGTGAGTTCGGCTCGGTGGTGGAGGGGACGCTGCGCCAGGACTCGGGCGTGCTGCGCGTGGCCGTGAAAACCATGAAACGTGAGCCCCAAAATCCCCCCAAAATGCCCCCAAAATCCCCCCAAAACCCCCCCCAAAATATCCCCAAAATCCCCCCAAAATCCCCCCAAAATCCTCCCAAAATCCCCCCAAAATGCCCCCAAAATCCCCCCAAAATCCCCCAAAATCCTCCCAAAATCCCCCCATAATCCCCCCAAAATCCCCCCAAAATATCCCCAAAATCCCCCCAAAATCCCCCCAAAATGCCCCCAAAATCACCCCAAAATCCCCCCCAAAATCCCAAAATGGCCCAAAAACGCCGGAATTCGCCCCAAAGTCGCCATCTGCTCGCGGGGGGAGCTGGAGGATTTCCTGAGCGAGGCCGTGTGCATGAAGGAGTTCGACCACCCCAACGTCATGAAGCTCATCGGTGAGAATGCCCCCAAAAATGCCCCAAAATCACCCCAAAATACCCCCCCAAATTACCCCCAAAATACCCCAAAATCACCCCAAAATTTACCCCCAAATTACCCAAAGATACCCCAAAATCACTCCCTGAAATTACCCCAAAATCACCCAAAAAATGCCCCAAAATCACCCCAAAATCACCCCAAATGAACCAGAGATACTCCAAAAATTATCCCAAAAATGCCCCAAAATCACCCCAAAGTCACCCAAAATACCCCCCAAAATTACCCCAAAAATGCCCCAAAATCACCCCAAAATTTACCCCCAAATTACCCAAAGATACCCCAAAATCACTCCCTGAAATTACCCCAAAATCACCCAAAAAATACCCCAAAATCACCCCAAAATCACCCCAAATGAACCAAAGATACCCCAAAAATTACCCCAAAAATGCCCCAAAATCACCCCAAAATTTACCCCCAAATTACCCAAAGATACCCCAAAATCACTCCCTGAAATTACCCCAAAATCACCCCAAAAATGCCCCAAAATCACCCCCAAAAATACCCCAAAATCACCCCCAAAAATACCCCCAAATCACCCCAAAACCACCCAAAACACCCCCCAAAATCACCCCAAAATCACCCCAAAATTAACCAAAGATCCCCCCAAAAATTACCCCAAATTTCCCCAAAATCACCCAAAAAATACCCCAGAATCACCCCAAAATGAACCAGAGATACCCCAAAAATTATCCCAAAAATGCCCCAAAATCACCCCAAAATCACCCAAAATACCCCCCAAAATTACCCCCAAAATGCCCCAAAATCACCCCAAAAATACCCCAAAATCACCCCAAAAAATACCCCAAAATCACCCCCAAAATACCCCAAAATCACCCCAAAATCACCCCAAAATTAGCCCCCGAAAATACCCCCAAATTACCCAAAGATTTGCCAAAATCACCCCCAAAATTACCCCAAGATCACCCCAAAAATGCCCGAAAATCACCCCAAAACCACCCAAAATACCCCCAAAATTACCCCCAAAATCACCCCAAAATTAACCAAAGATACCCCCAAAAATTACCCCAAAAATGCCCCAAAATCACCCCAAAATGAACCAGATACCCCAAAAATTACCCCCAAAATGCCCCAAAGTCACCCCAAAATTAACCAAAGACACCCCAAAAATTACCCCAAAATACCCCAAAATCACCCCAATATTTACCCCCAAATTACCCAAAGATACCCCAAAATCACCTCAAATTTCCCCCCAAAATACCCCAAAATCACCCCAAAGTCACCCCAAAATTACCCAAAGATACCCCAAAAATTACCCCAAAAATGCCCCAAAATCACCCCAAAATCACCCCAAAATTAACCAAAGATACCCCAAAAATTACCCCAAAAATGCCCCAAAATCACCCCAAAATGAACCAGAGATACCCCAAAAATTACCCCAAAAATGCCCCAAAATCACCCCGAAGTCACCCAAAATACCCCCCAAAATTACCCCCAAAATACCCCAAAATCACCCCAAAATTTACCCCCAAATTACCCCAAGATACCCCAAAATCACCTCAAATTTCCCCCAAAATCACCCCAAAATCACCCCAGAGTCACCCCAAAATTAACTAAAGATACCCCAAAAATTACCCCAAAAATGCCCCAAAATCACCCCGAAGTCACCCAAAATACCCCCCAAAATTACCCCCAAAATACCCCCAAATCACCCCAAAAATACCCCAAAATCACCTCAAATTTCCCCCAAAGTCACCCCAAAATCAACCACAGATACCCCAAAAATTACCCCAAAAATGCCCCAAAAATCACCCCAAAATCACCCCAAAATGAACCAGAGATACCCCAAAAATTACCCCAAAAATGCCCCAAAATCACCCCAAAATCACCCCAAAATCTCTCAATATCACCCCAAAAATGCCCCAAAATCACCCCAAAATCACCCCCAAATCAGGGGGGTTCTGCACCCCAATTTTGGGGATCAGTGTCCCAAATTTTGGGGGGTTCTGACCCCAATTTTTGGGGGTTCTGATTCCAAATTTTGGGGTGCTCTGAGCCCCGATTTTGGGGAGCTGCACCCCAATTTTGGGGAATCCGTGTCCGAATTTTTGGTAGTTTGCACCCCAATTTTGGGGGAGTATGAGCAGAAATTTTTGGGGATCTTGGTCTAAATTTTGGGGTGCTCTGACCCCGATTTTTGGGGATCTTGGTCCAAATTTTGGGGTGCTCTGAGCCCCGATTTTGGGGAGCATGCACCCCAATTTTTGGGGGGTTCAGAGACCAAATTTTGGGGAGCTGCACCCCAATTTTGGGGGGAATCTGAGCCCAAATTTGGGGAGCTGCACCCCAATTTTGGGGAATCTGTGTCCGAATTTTTGGCAGTTTGCACCCCAATTTTGGGGGAGTCTGAGCAGAAATTTTTGGGGATCTTGGTCTAAATTTTGGGGTGCTCTGAGCCCCGATTTTTGGGGGTTCTGAGTCCAAATTTTGGGATGCTCTGAGCCCCAATTTTGGGGGCTCTGTGTCCCAATTTTGGGGTGTTTTGACCTCAAATTTTGGGGGATTCGTGTCCCACTTTGTGGGGTCTGCACCCCAATTTTGGGGTGCTCTGAGGCCAAATTTTGGAGGCTCTGGGTCCAACTGTGGGGTGTTCTGAGCTGAAATCGTGAGGGCGCTGAGCCCCAATTTTGGGGATTTTGGGCCCCAAATTGGGACGGTTCTGAGCCCAATTTTGGGGGTCCGGCGCCCCAAATTTGGGGTCTGGGGGTTCATCCTGCCCATCCCCCACACAGGGGTGTGCCTGCAGCCGTGGGGGGGCAGCTCGGAGGGGCCCCCTCCCCCACCCAGCGTCCTCCTGCCCTTCATGGCCCACGGGGACCTGCACAGCTTCCTGCTCGGCGCCCGGCACGGGGACCCCCCGACGGTGAGAAACCCCCAAAAATAACCCCAAAACAGCCCCAAAACCAGCCCCAAAATAGCCCCAAAATAGCCCCAAAATAACCCCAAAATAGCCCCAAAATAGCCCCAAAATAACCCCAAAATAGCCCCAAAATAACCCCAAAGAACCCCCCAAAATGGCCCCAAAATAGCCCAAAAATAGTCCCAAAATAGCCCCAAAATAGCCCCAAAATAACCCAAAATAGCCCCAAAATAACCCCAAAATAACCCCAAAGAACCCCCCAAAATGGCCCCAAAATAGCCCAAAAATAGTCCCAAAGTAGCACCAAAGAGCCCCAAAATAGCCCAAAAATAGCCCCAAAATAGCCCCAAAATAGCCCCAAAATAGCCCCAAAGAGCCCCCCAAAATAGCCCCAAAATAGCCCCAAACAGCCCCCCAAAATAGCCCCAAAATAGCCCCAAAATAGCCCCAAAATAACCCCAAAGAACCCCCCAAAATGGCCCCAAAATAGCCCAAAAATAGTCCCAAAATAGCCCCAAAACAGCCCAAAAATACTCCCAAAAAAGCCCCAAAAATAGTCCCAATATAGCCCCAAAATAGCCCCAAAGTAGCACCAAAGAGCCCCAAAATAGCCCAAAAATAGCCCCAAAATAACCCAAAATAGCCCCAAAATAGCCCCAAAATAGCCCCAAAATAGCCCCAAAATAGCCCCAAAATAGCCCCAAAATAGCCCCAAAATAACCCAAAATAGCCCCAAAATAACCCCAAAATAGCCCCAAAATAACCCCAAAATAGCCCCAAAATAACCCCAAAATAGCCCCAAAATAGCCCCAAAATAACCCAAAATAGCCCCAAAATAGCCCCAAAATAGCCCCAAAATAGCCCCAAAATAGCCCCATCAAAATCCCCAAAAATCCCATTAAAAACGCCTTAAAAATCCAAAAAAATCCCCATAAAAATCCCATTAAAAACCTCCCAACTTCCCAACAAAATCCTACAAAAATCCCAAATTAACCCCCAAAAAATCCCTCTAAAATCACCGTGAAATAACCAAAAAAATCCCACTAAAAAATCCCATTAAAATCCCATAAAAATCCCCATTAAAAGTCCATAAAATACCAAAAAAACCCCCAAAAAATATCCCATAAAAATCCCATAAAAATCCCCCAAAAATCCCTCAAAAATCCCCCAAAAATCTCCCAAAAATCCCAGAAAAATCCCAGAAAAATCCCCCAAAAATCCCAGAAAAATCCCAGAAAAATCCACCAAAATCCGCCTAAAATCCCATAAAAATCCTCCCAAAATCCCAGAAAAATCCCATAAAAATCCCATTAAAATCCCCCCAAAATCCCATAAAAATCCCTGAAAAATCCCCCAAAAATCCCAGAAAAATCCCCCAAAAATCCCCGAAAAATCCCCGAAAAATCCCCCAAAAATCCCTGAAAAATCCCCAAAAACCCCAGAGTTTTTTGGTTATTTTTTGGGATTTTGGGGGATTTTGGGGGGAATTTTTGGGGGATTTTGGGAGATTTTTTGGGATTTTTTGGGGGAATTTTTAGGATTTTGGGAATATTTTCTTTAATTTGTGGGGAATTTATTTTTAATTTTTTGGGTGGTTTTGGGTGGTTTTGGGGGCGTTTGGGATGGAATTTTTTGGGATTTTTTGGGGGAATTTTTTTGGTTTTTTTATGGGGGATTTTTGGGGATTTTTTGGGGGGATTTTTTGGGGGGAATTTTTAGGAATTTGGGAATATTTTCTTTAATTTGTGGGGAATTTTTTTAAAAATTTTTGGGTGGTTTTGGGGCGTTTTGGGGGGATTTTGGGGTGGAATTTTTGAATGGGATTTTTGGGGATTTTTGAATGGGATTTTTGGGGATTTTTGAATGGGAGTTTTGGGGGATTTTTGAATAGGATTTTTTGGGGATTTTTGAATGGGATTTTTTGGGGATTTTTGAATGGGATTTTTTGGGGATTTTTTGGGGATTTTTGGGGATTTTTGAATGTGATTTTTTTGGGGATTTTTGAATGGGATTTTTTGGGGATTTTTGAATGGGATTTTTGAATGGGATTTTTTGGGGATTTTTGAATGGGATTTTTTGGGGATTTTTGAATGGGATTTTTGAATGGGATTTTTTGGGGATTTTTGAATGGGATTTTTTGGGGATTTTTGAATGGGATTTTTTGGGGATTTTTGAATGGGATTTTTGGGGGATTTTTGAATGGGATTTTTTTTGGGGATTTTTGAATGGGATTTTTTGGGGATTTTTTTGGGGGATTTTTTGGGGGATTTTTGAATGGGATTTTTGAATGGGATTTTTTGGGGGATTTTTGAATGGGATTTTTTGGGGGTTTTTTGGGGGATTTTTTGGGGATTTTTTTGGGGATTTGGGGACGGTCCCCTTGGTGTCCCCAATGTCCCCTTGGTGTCCCCTCACACCCTGCTGGGTTTGGGGCATTTTGGGGGCGTTTGGGACGGAATTTTTGGGATTTTTTGGGGATTTTTTTGGGGATTTTTTGGGGGATTTTTTTGGGGATTTTTTTGGGGGTTTGGGGACGGTCCCCTTGGTGTCCCCAATGTCCCCTCGGTGTCCCCATTGTCCCCTTGGTGTCCCCTCACACCCTGCTGGGTTTGGGGCGTTTTGGGGGCGTTTGGGGTGGAATTTTTGGGGATTTTTTGGGGAATTTTTTTGGATTTTTTCTGGGGGATTTTTGGGGATTTTTTGGGGGGATTTTTTGGGGGGAATTTTTAGGATTTTGGGAATATTTTCTTTAATTTGTGGGGAATTTTTTTAAAAATTTTTGGGTGGTTTTGGGGCGTTTTGGGGGGATTTGGGGGTGGAATTTTTGGGGATTTTTTTGGGGATTTTTTTGGGGATTTTTTTTTGGGGATTTTTTTGGGGATTTGGGGACGGTCCCCTCGGTGTCCCCAATGTCCCCTCGGTGTCCCCGGCGTCCCCAGGCGCTGTCCCCTCGCACCCTGCTGGGCTTCATGGCCGACATCGCGGCCGGGATGAGCTACCTGAGCCAGAGGAGCTTCGTGCACCGGGACCTGGCGGCCAGGAACTGCATGTGGGGACATTGGGGACACCAATGGGGTGGCACTGGGGTGGCACTGGGACATTGGGGACACTGGGGACATTGGGGACACCACTGGGGTGGCACTGGGACATTGGGGACATTGGGGTGGCACTGGGACATTGGGGACACTGGGGACACTACTGGGGTGGCACTGGGACATTGGGGACATTGGGGTGGCACTGGGACATTGGGGACACTGGGGACACTGGGGACACCACTGGGGTGGCACTGGGACACTGGGGACATTGGGGACACCAATGGGGTGGCACTGGGACACTGCGGTGGCACTGGGGACACCAATGGCGTGGCACTGGGACACTGGGGACACTGGGGACACCAATGGCGTGGCACTGGGACATTGGGGACACTGGGACACCAATGGGGTGGCACTGGGACACTGGGGACACTGGGGACACCAATGGCGTGGCACTGGGACACTGGGGACACTGGGGACACCACTGGGGTGGCACTGGGACACTGGGGACACTGGGACACCAATGGGGTGGCACTGGGACATTGGGGACACTGGGACACCAATGGGGTGGCACTGGGACACTGGGGACACTGGGGACACCAATGGCGTGGCACTGGGACACTGGGGACACTGGGGACACCACTGGGGTGGCACTGGGACACTGGGGACACTGGGACACCAATGGGGTGGCACTGGGACATTGGGGACACTGGGACACCAATGGGGTGGCACTGGGACATTGGGGACACTGGGACACCAATGGGGTGGCACTGGGACACTGGGGACACTGGGGTGGCACTGGGACATTGGGGACACTGGGACACCAAGGGGTGGCACCGGGACACTGGGGTGGCACTGGGACATTGGGGACACTGGGGACACCAATGGGGTGGCACTGGGACACTGGGGACACCACTGGGGTGGCACTGGGACATTGGGGACATTGGGGTGGCACTGGGACATTGGGGACACTGGGGACACTGGGGACACCACTGGGGTGGCACTGGGACATTGGGGACACTGGGGACACCAATGGCGTGGCACTGGGACACTGGGGACACTGGGACACCAAGGGGTGGCACCGGGACACTGGGGTGGCACTGGGACATTGGGGATACTGGGGACACCAATGGGGTGGCACTGGGACACTGGGGACACTGGGGACACCAATGGGGTGGCACTGGGACACTGGGGACACTGGGGTGGCACTGGGGACATTGGGGACATTGGGGACACCAATGGGGTGGCACCGGGACACTGCGGTGGCACCGGGACATTGGGGACACCAATGGGGTGGCACTGGGACACTGGGGACACTGGGGTGGCACTGGGGACACCAATGGGGTGGCACTGGGACACTGGGGACACTGGGGACACCAATGGGGTGGCACTGGGACACTGGGGTGGCACTGGGACACTGGGGACACTGGGGACACCAATGGGGTGGCACTGGGACACTGGGGACACTGGGGTGGCACTGGGACACTGGGGACACTGGGACACCAAGGGGTGGCACCGGGACACTGGGGTGGCACCGGGACACTGCGGTGGCACTGGGACATTGGGGATACTGGGGACACCAATGGGGTGGCACTGGGACACTGGGGACACTGGGGTGGCACTGGGGACACCAAGGGGTGGCACTGGGACACTGGGACACTGGGGTGGCACTGGGACATTGGGGACACCAAGGGGTGGCACTGGGACACTGGGGACACTGCGGTGGCACTGGGACACTGGGACATTGGGGACACCAATGGGGTGGCACTGGGACATTGGGGACACCAATGGGGTGGCACTGGGACACTGGGGACACTGGGACACCAAGGGGTGGCACTGGGACACGGGTGGCACTGGGACATTGGGGACACTGGGGACATTGGGGTGGCACTGGGACATTGGGGACACTGGGGACACCAAGAGGTGGCATTGGGACACTGGGGACACTGGGGTGGCACTGGGACATTGGGGTGGCACTGGGGTGGCACTGGGACATTGGGGACACTGGGACACCAAGGGGTGGCACTGGGACAGTGGGGTGGCACTGGGACACTGGGGACACATTGGGGACATTGGGGACATTGTGGGGACATTGGGGGGGGGCATTTGGGGACATTGGGGACATTGGGGCAGGGTTGGGAGTGTTGGGATTTGTGGATTTGGGATTTTGGGATTTGGGATTTTGGGGATTTGGGGTTTTTGGGGATTTGGGGTTTTTGGTATTTTTGGCCTTTGAGGATTTGGGATTTTTGGGGATTTGGGATTTTTGGGATTTTTGGGATTTGGGATTTTGGGGATTTGGGATTTTGGTGATTTTGGGGATTTGGGGATCTGGAATTTTGGGGATTTGGGATTTTGGGGATTTGGGATTTTTGGGATTTGGGGTTTTTGGCCTTTGAGGATTTGGAATTTTTGGGATTTGGGATTTTGGTGATTTGGGATTTTGGGGATTTGGAATTTTTGGGGATTTGGGGTTTTTTGGGGATTTGGGATTTTGGGGATTTGGGATTTTGGGATTTGGGATTTTGGGGATTTGGGATTTTTGGGGATTTGGGGTTTTTTGGGATTTGGGGTTTTTGGGGTTTTGGAATTTTTTGGGATTTGGGGTTTTTGGGATTTGGGATTTGGGGATTTTGGGGATTTGGGGTTTTTGGGGATTTGGAATTTTTGGGGATTTGGGGATTTTTGGGGATTTGGGATTTTGGGGATTTGGGATTTTGGGGATTTGGGATTTTGGGGATTTGGGATTTTGGGGATTTGGGGTTTTTGGGATTTGGGGTTTTTGGCCTTTGAGGATTTGGGATTTTGGGGATTTGGGATTTTTGGGGATTTGGCATTTTTGGGATTTGGCATTTTTGGGATTTGGGATTTTGCCTGCCCCACACCAGGCTGGACGAGCGGCTGCGGGTGCGCGTGGCCGATTTCGGGCTCTCCAAGCGCGTCGGCCGCTCCCTCTATTACCGCCAGGGCCGCGGTGCCCCCGTGCCCGTCAAGTGGGTGGCACTGGAGAGCCTGGCCGAGCGCGTCTACACCACCAAGAGCGACGTGGTGAGAGCCAAACTTCCCCCCAAAGTTCCCCAAAAATCCCAGAAAAATCCCATTAAAAATCGCATTAAAAATCCCAAAAAATCCCATTAAAAACCCCAAAAAATCCCATTAAAAATCCCCCCAAAATTCTCAAAAAATCCTATAAAAAATCCCATTAAAAATCCCATAAAAACCCCAAAAAATTCAATTAAAAATCCCAACAAAATCCCCCCAAAAATCCCCTAAAAACCCAATTAAAACCCCATTAAAGTCCCATAAAACCCCATGAAAATCCCATTTATAAAACCCCATGAAAGCCCCAAATGTGGCCCCATTGAGAGCCCGGCCAAAATTGCCAAAATATCCACTCAAAATCACCAAAAAATCCTGTAAAAGTTCTCCAAAAATCCCAGAAAAATCCCATTAAAAATCCCATAAAGATCCCCAAAAAATCCCATTAAAAACCCCAAAAAATCCCCCCCAAACCCCCCAAAAATCCCATAAAAATTCCCCCCAAAATTCTCAAAAAATCCTATAAAAATCCCATTAAAAATCCCATAAAAACCCCAAAAAATCCCTTTAAAAATCCCATAAAGGTCCCCAAAAAATCCCATTAAAAATTCCAACAAAATCCCCCCAAAAATCCCATAAAAACCCAATTAAAACCCCCATAAAAATCCCATTAAAAATCCCAACAAATCCCCCCCAAACCCCCAAAAAATCCCATAAAAATTCCCCCCGAAATTCTCAAAAAATCCTATAAAAATCCCATTAAAAATCCCATAAAGATCCCCAAAAAATCCCATTAAAAACCCCAAAAAATCCCCCCCAAACCCCCAAAAAATCCCACAAAAATTCCCAAAAATATCCTCCCAAAATTGCCAAAATATCCACTCAAAATCACCAAAAAATCCTGTAAAATTTCCCCCCAAAGTTCTCCGAAAATCCCATAAAAATCCCATTAAAAATCCCATAAAAACCCCATTAAAACCCAATTAAAAATCCCATTAAAATCCCATCAAACCCCCATTAAAAATCCAATAAAAACACCATTAAAGTCCCATTAAAAAATCCCATTAAAACCTCATAAAAATCCCATAAAAATCCCATTAAAAATCCCATAAAAACCCCAAAAAACCCAATTAAAAACCCATTAAAATCCCCAAAAATTCCCATTAAATATCCCATTTAAATCCCATTAAAGTCCCATTAAAAATCCCATAAAAATCCCAAAAAAATCCCATTAAAAATCCCGTAAAAAGCCAATTTAAACGCTCATTAAAACCCCATAAAAACCCTATTAAAACCCCCATAAAAATCCCATTAAAACCTCGTAAGAATCCCATTAAAACACCATAAAAATCCCATTAAACCCCATAAAAATCCCATAAAGGTCCCCAAAAAATCCCATTAAAAATCCCAACAAATCCCCCCAAACCCCCAAAAAATCCCATAAAAATTCCCCCCGAAATTCTCAAAAAATCCTATTAAAAATCCCATTAAAAATCCCATAAAAACCCCAAAAAATCCAATTAAAAATCCCATAAAGGTCCCCATAAAAATCCCATTAAAAACCCCAAAAAATCCCCCCCAAACCCCCAAAAAATCCCATAAAAATTCCCCCCAAAATTCTCAAAAAATCCTATTAAAAATCCCATTAAAAATCCCATAAAAACCCCAAAAAATCCAATTAAAAATCCCATAAAGGTCCCCAAAAAATCCCATTAAAAACCCCAAAAAATCCCCCCCAAACCCCCAAAAAATCCCATAAAAATTCCCCCCAAAATTCTCAAAAAATCCTATAAAAATCCCATTAAAAATCCCATAAAAACCCCAAAAAATCCAATTAAAAATCCCATAAAGGTCCCCAAAAAATCCCATTAAAAATTCCAACAAAATCCCCCCAAAAATCCCATAAAAACCCAATTAAAACCCCCATAAAAATCCCATTAAAAATCCCAACAAATCCCCCCCAAACCCCCAAAAAATCCCATAAAAATTCCACCCGAAATTCTCAAAAAATCCTATAAAAATCCCATTAAAAATCCCATAAAAACCCCAAAAAATCCCATTAAAAATCCCATAAAGGTCCCCAAAAAATCCCATTAAAAATTCCAACAAAATCCCCCCAAAAATCCCATAAAAACCCAATTAAAACCCCCATAAAAATCCCATTAAAAATCCCAACAAATCCCCCCCAAACCCCCAAAAAATCCCATAAAAATTCCACCCGAAATTCTCAAAAAATCCTATAAAAATCCCATTAAAAATCCCATAAAGATCCCCAAAAAATCCCATTAAAAACCCCAAAAAATCCCCCCCAAACCCCCAAAAAATCCCACAAAAATTCCCAAAAATATCCTCCCAAAATTGCCAAAATATCCACTCAAAATCACCAAAAAATCCTGTAAAATTTCCCCCCAAAGTTCTCCGAAAATCCCATAAAATCCCATAAAAACCCCATTAAAACCCAATTAAAACCCCCATAAAAATCCCATTAAAAACCCCAAAAAATCCCCCCCAAACCCCCAAAAAATCCCATAAAAATTCCCCCCGAAATTCTCAAAAAATCCTATTAAAAATCCCATTAAAAATCCCATAAAAACCCCAAAAAATCCAATTAAAAATCCCATAAAGGTCCCCAAAAAATCCCATTAAAAACCCCAAAAAATCCCCCCCAAACCCCCAAAAAATCCCACAAAAATTCCCCCCGAAATTCTCAAAAAATCCCATAAAAATCCCATTAAAAACCCCATAAAAACCCCAAAAAACCCGATTAAAAATCCCATAAAAACCCAATTAAAACCCCCATTAAAATCCCATCAAACCCCCATTAAAAATCCAATAAAAACACCATTAAAGTCCCGTTAAAAAATCCCATTAAAACCTCATAAAAATCCCATTATAGTCCCATTAAAAATAAATAAAAAACATTAAAATCTCATAAAAATCCCCATTAAAATCCCATTAAAAATCCCGTAAAAACCCCAAAAAATCCAATTAAAAATCCCAAAAAAACCCAATGAGTGACCCTGAGTGACCCTGAGTGACCCTGAGTGACCCCTGAGTGACCCTGAGTGACCCTGAGTGACCCTGAGTGACCAATGAGTGACCCTGAGTGACCCTGAGTGACCAATGAGTGACCAATGAGTGACCCTGAGTGACCCTGAGTGACCCTGAGTGACCCTGAGTGACCAATGAGTGACCCTGAGTGACCAATGAGTGACCAATGAGTGACCCTGAGTGACCAATGAGTGACCCCTGAGTGACCAATGAGTGACCAATGAGTGACCCCTGAGTGACCCTGAGTGACCCTGAGTGACCCTGAGTGACCCCTGAGTGACCCTGAGTGACCAATGAGTGACCAATGAGTGACCCCTGAGTGACCAATGAGTGACCCTGAGTGACCAATGAGTGACCAATGAGTGACCCTGAGTGACCCTGAGTGACCCTGAGTGACCCTGAGTGACCAATGAGTGACCCTGAGTGACCAATGAGTGACCAATGAGTGACCCTGAGTGACCAATGAGTGACCCCTGAGTGACCAATGAGTGACCAATGAGTGACCCCTGAGTGACCCTGAGTGACCCTGAGTGACCCTGAGTGACCCCTGAGTGACCCTGAGTGACCAATGAGTGACCAATGAGTGACCCCTGAGTGACCAATGAGTGACCCTGAGTGACCCCTGAGTGACCCTGAGTGACCAATGAGTGACCCCTGAGTGACCAATGAGTGACCCTGAGTGACCCCTGAGTGACCAATGAGTGACCCCTGAGTGACCCTGAGTGACCCCTGAGTGACCCTGAGTGACCAATGAGTGACCCCTGAGTGACCCCTGAGTGACCCTGAGTGACCCCTGAGTGACCCCTGAGTGACCCTGAGTGACCAATGAGTGACCCTGAGTGACCCCTGAGTGACCCTGAGTGACCAATGAGTGACCCCTGAGTGACCCCTGAGTGACCCTGAGTGACCCTGAGTGACCAATGAGTGACCCCTGAGTGACCAATGAGTGACCCCTGAGTGACCCTGAGTGACCAATGAGTGACCCTGAGTGACCCTGAGTGACCCCTGAGTGACCCCTGAGTGACCAATGAGTGACCCTGAGTGACCAATGAGTGACCCTGAGTGACCCTGAGTGACCCCTGAGTGACCTCTGAGTGACCCTGAGTGACCCTGAGTGACCAATGAGTGACCCCTGAGTGACCAATGAGTGACCCCTGAGTGACCCCTGAGTGACCCTGAGTGACCCTGAGTGACCAATGAGTGACCCCTGAGTGACCAATGAGTGACCCCTGAGTGACCCTGAGTGACCCCTGAGTGACCCCTGAGTGACCAATGAGTGACCCTGAGTGACCCCTGAGTGACCCCTGAGTGACCAATGAGTGACCCCTGAGTGACCCCTGAGTGACCCCTGAGTGACCCTGAGTGACCCCTGAGTGACCCCTGAGTGACCAATGAGTGACCCCTGAGTGACCCTGAGTGACCCCTGAGTGACCCTGAGTGACCCTGACCAATGAGTGACCCTGAGTGACCCTGAGTGACCCCTGAGTGACCAATGAGTGACCCTGAGTGACCCCTGAGTGACCCTGAGTGACCCTGAGTGACCAATGAGTGACCCCTGATTGACCCTGAGTGACCCCTGAGTGACCCCTGAGTGACCCTGAGTGACCCTGAGTGACCCCTGAGTGACCAATGAGTGACCCCTGAGTGACCCTGAGTGACCCTGAGTGACCAATGAGTGACCCTGAGTGACCCCTGAGTGACCAATGAGTGACGCCTGAGTGACCCCTGAGTGACCAATGAGTGACCAATGAGTGACCCCTGAGTGACCCTGAGTGACCCCTGAGTGACCAATGAGTGACCCTGAGTGACCCCTGTCAGTGGTCACTCAGAGTGACCATTGTGAAATGACCCAGAGTGACCCCTGAGTGACCAGAGTGACCCCCCCAGGTGACCACTGAGTGACCACGTGTGATATCCTAGTGGTCACTGTGGTCACTGTGGTCACTCAGTGGTCACTCAGTGGTCACTGTGGTCACTGTGGTCACTCAGTGGTCACTCGGTCACTGTGGTCACTGTGGTCACTGTGGTCACTCAGTGGTCACTGTGGTCACTGTGGTCACTGTGGTCACTCAGTGGTCACTCTCTCTGGCAGTGGTCATTCGGAGTGACCATGTGGGAGATCAGGGGTGTACCCTGGGTGTCCCTGGTCACTCAGTGGTCACTCAGGGGTCACTGTGGTCACTCAGGGGTCACTCTGTCGCAGTGGTCATTCGGAGTGACCATGTGGGAGATCAGGGGTGTGCCCCGGGGGTCAGTGGTCACTCAGCGGTCACTGTGGTCACTCTGTTGCAGTGGTCATTCGGAGTGACCATGTGGGAGATCAGGGGTGTCCCTGGTCACTCAGGGGTCACTGTGGTCACTCAGTGGTCACTCTGTTGCAGTGGTCATTCGGAGTGACCATGTGGGAGATCAGTGGTCACTCAGGGGTCACTGTGGTCACTCAGTGGTCACTCTGTTGCAGTGGTCATTCGGAGTGACCATGTGGGAGATCAGTGGTCACTCAGGGGTCACTGTGGTCACTCAGTGGTCACTCTCTCGCAGTGGTCATTCGGAGTGACCATGTGGGAGATCAGGGGTGTCCCTGGTCACTCAGGGGTCACTGTGGTCACTCAGTGGTCACTCTGTTGCAGTGGTCATTCGGAGTGACCATGTGGGAAATCGCCGCCCGGGGCCTGACCCCGTACCCGGGGCTGGAGAACAGCGAAGTGTTCGAGTTCCTGCGGGGGGGGCGGCGCCTCGGGGCACCCCCACACTGCCCACCCACCCTGTGAGTGACCACTGAGTGACCACTGAGTGACCACTGACCGCTGAGTGACCATTGACTGACCATTGAGTGACCACTGACTGACCATTGACCCGTGAGTGCCCGCTGAGTCTCTGGGCAGTGTTCGAGTTCCTGCGGGGGGGGCGGCGCCTCGGGGCACCCCCACACTGCCCACCCACCCTGTGAGTGACCACTGAGTGACCACTGAGTGACCACTGACCGCTGAGTGACCATTGACTGACCACTGACCCTGAGTGACCATTGACTGACCATTGACTGACCACTGACTGACCACTGACCCGTGAGTGCCCGCTGAGTCTCTGGGCAGTGTTCGAGTTCCTGCGGGGGGGGCGGCGCCTCGGGGCACCCCCACACTGCCCACCCACCCTGTGAGTGACCACTGAGTGACCACTGAGTGACCACTGACCGCTGAGTGACCCTGAGTGACCACTGAGTGACCACTGACCGCTGAGTGACCCTGAGTGACCACTGACCCTGAGTGACCATTGACTGACCCGTGAGTGACCATTGAGTGACCCGTGAGTGACTGCTGAGTGACCACTGAGAGACCACTGACCACTGAGTGACCCTGAGTGACCATTGACTGACCATTGACTGACCCGTGAGTGACCACTGACTGACCATTGACTGACCACTGAGTGACCACTGACCACTGAGTGACCACTGACTGACCATTGACTGACCACTGACTGACCATTGACTGACCATTGACCCGTGAGTGACCACTGAGTGACCGCTGAGTGACCGCTGACCACTGACTGACCACTGACTGACCACTGACTGACCACTGACTGACCATTGACCCGTGAGTGACCTGTGAGTGACCCGTGAGTGACCGCTGAGTGACCATTAACCCGTGAGTGACCCGTGACTGACCACTGAGTGACCACTGACTGACCATTAACCCGTGAGTGACCACTGAGTGACCATTAATCCGTGAGTGACCACTGAGTGACCACTGAGTGACCGCTGACCATTGACTGACCACTGAGTGACCACTGACTGGCCATTAACCCGTGAGTGACCACTGAGTGACCACTGACTGACCATTAACCCGTGAGTGACCGCTGACCATTGACTGACCACTGAGTGACCACTGAGTGACCATTAACCCATGAGTGACCCGTGAGTGACCAGTGAGTGACCATCACTGACCACTGAGTGACCAATCAGTGACCACTGACCCCTGAGTGACCCCTGAGTGACCAGTGAGTGACCAATGACCCATCACTGACCCCTGAGTGACCACTGACCCCTCACTGACCCCTGGGTGACTGCTGACTGCCGAGTGACCACTGACCCGTGAGTGACCACCGACCCCTCACTGACTGCTCACTGACCACTGAGTGACCACTGACCCCTCACTGACCCTGAGTGACCCCTGAGTGACCAATGGCTGACCACTGACCCCTCACTGACCCTGAGTGACCCCTGAGTGACCAATGACTGACCACTGACCCCTCACTGACCCTGAGTGACCCCTGAGTGACCAATGACTGACCACTGACCCTGAGTGACCCCTGAGTGACCAATGACTGACCACTGACCCCTCACTGACCCTGAGTGACCCCTGAGTGACCAATGACTGACCACTGACCCCTCACTGACCCTGAGTGACCCCCTGAGTGACCACTGAGTGACCACTGACCCCTCACTGACCCTGAGTGACCCCTGAGTGACCACTGAGTGACCACTGACCCCTCACTGACCCTGAGTGACCCCTGAGTGAACAATGGCTGACCACTGACCCCTCACTGACCCTGAGTGACCCCTGAGTGACCAATGACTGACCACTGACCAACCACTGACCCTGAGTGACCCCTGAGTGACCAATGACTGACCACTGACCCCTCACTGACCACTGAGTGCCCACTGACCACTGACTGACCCTGAGTGACCCCTGAGTGACCAATGACTGACCACTGACCCCTCACTGACCACTGAGTGACCACTGACCCCTCACTGACCCTGAGTGACCCCTGAGTGACCAATGACTGACCACTGACCAACCACTGACCACTGAGTGACCCCTGAGTGACCAATGGCTGACCACTGACCCCTCACTGACCCTGAGTGACCCCTGAGTGACCAATGACTGACCACTGACCCCTCACTGACCCTGAGTGACCCCTGAGTGACCACTGAGTGACCACTGACCCCTCACTGACCCTGAGTGACCCCTGAGTGACCAATGACTGACCACTGACCAACCACTGACCACTGAGTGCCCACTGACCACTGACTGACCCCTGCTCTGGCCCCTCACTGACCACTGAGTGACCGCTGACCCCTCGCTGACCTCTGACCCCTCACTGACCACTGAGTGACCGCTGACCCCTCGCTGATCCCCAGCCCCATTCCCGGCCCCATGGCGAAGCCCCCAGCCCCAATTCCATCCCCCCAGCCCCATTCCGAAGCCCCCAGCCCCATTCCGAAGCCCCCAGCCCCATTTCCACCCTGGTCCCAAACCCCCCGGCCCCATCCCGAAGCCCCCAGCCCCATTCCCATCCCCCCACCCCCATTCCGAAGCCCCCAGCCCCATTTCCACCCTGATCCCAAAGCCCCCACCCCCATTACTGAAGCCCCCAGCCCCATTTCCACCCTGGTCCCAAACCCCCCACCCCCATTACTGAAGCCCCCAGCCCCATTTCCACCCTGGTCCCAAAGCCCCCAGCCCCATTACTGAAGCCCCCAGCCCCATTTCCACCCTGATCCCAAAGCCCCCAGCCCCATTACTGAAGCCCCCAGCCTCATTTCCACCCTGGTCCCAAACCCCCCACCCCCATTACTGAAGCCCCCAGCCCCAATTCCATCCCCCCACCCCCATTCCGAAGCCCCCAGCCCCATTTCCACCCTGGTCCCAAACCCCCCACCCCCATTCCGAAGCCCCCAGCCCCATTACTGAAGCCCCCAGCCCCATTTCCACCCTGGTCCCAAAGCCCCCACCCCCATTCTGAAGCCCCCAGCCCCATTTCCACCCTGGTCCCAAACCCCCCGGCCCCATCCCGAAGCCCCCAGCCCCAATTCCATCCCCCGGCCCCACTGCGAAGCCCCCAGCCCCATTTCCCCCCCAGGTACGCTCTCATGCGCCGCTGCTGGGCCGCGGACCCCCGGGCCCGCCCAACCTTCGAGGAGCTCGGGGGGGCCCTGGGGGGGCTCCTGCGGGGGCTGCCCCCCCCCCCCGCGACCCCCGCCCCCCTCTACGTCAACATGGCCCGGCCGGGGGGCGGGGCCGGCGCGGGGACCCCCCCGGAGCCCCCCAAAAACGGCGGGGAGGGGGCGGGGCCGGGGCCGGGGCGGTACGTGCTGTGCCCCGCCCCCCACCCCGAATTTGGGGACCCCCGCCCGGAATTTGGGGACCCCCCCACTGATTTTGGGGACCCCCACCATGAATTTGGAGACCCCCGCCCGGAATTTGGGGACCCCCGCCATGAATTTGGGGACCCCTCCCCAAATTTCTCCCCCGAATTTGGGGATCCCCCCGCTGAATTTGGGGACCCCCACCCGGAATTTGGGGATCCCCACCCGGAATTTGGGGACCCCTCCCCAAATTTCTCCCCCGAATTTGGGGATCCCCCCGCTGAATTTGGGGACCCCCGCCCGGAATTTGGGGACCCCCGCCATGAATTTGGGGACCCCTCCCCAAATTTCTCCCCCGAATTTGGGGATCCCCGCCCGGAATTTGGGGACCCCCACCCGGAATTTGGGGATCCCCACCATGAATTTGGGGACCCCTCCCCAAATTTCTCCCCCGAATTTGGGGATCCCCGCCCGGAATTTGGGGACCCCCACCCGGAATTTGGGGATCCCCACCATGGATTTGGGGACCCCCACCCAGAATTTGGGGACCCCCACCCGGAATTTGGGGATCCCCACCCGAAATTTGGGGACCCCTCCCCAAATTCCTCCCCTGAATTTGAGGACCCCCGCCCGGAATTTGGGGACCCCCGCCCTGAATTTGGGGGTCCCACAGGGTTTGGGACCCCTCCCCCGGATTTGGGGGTCCCCCCACCGGATTTTGGGGGGTTTGAGGAAGGGGCGTGATGGGTGAGACACCCCCCCCCCCAAAAAAAAAAGCTGTGGTACTGCCGGGGACCCCCCAAAAAAGGGACCCCCCCCCAAATTAAGGGACCCCAAAAATGGGACCCCCAAAAAATTGGGGACCCCGTGAAAGGTACTGGGGACCTCTCCCCAAAATAAAGGGACCCCCCCCAAAATAAAGGGACCCCCCCAAAATTAAAGGACCCCCCCCAAATTAAGGGACCCCAAAATAAAGGGAATCCCCCCCCCAAAATAAGGGGACCCCCCCAAAATAAAGGGAACCCCCCCAAAATAAAGGACCCCCCCCAAAATAAAGGGACGCCCCCAAAATAAAGGGAACCCCCCAAAATAAAGGGACCCCCCCCAAAATAAAGGGAACCCCCCAAAATAAAGGGACCCCCCTCAAAATAAAGGAACCCCTCCAAAATAAAGGGACCCCCCCTCAAAATAAAGGGACCCCCCCAAAATAAAGGGACCCCCCCCAAAATAAAGGGACTCCCCCGAAATAAAGGGACCCCCCCTCAAAATAGAGGGACCCCCCCCCAAAATAAAGGGACCCCCCAAATAAAGGGACCCCCCCAAAATAAAGAGAACCCCCCTCCAAAATAAATGGACCCCCAAAATAAAGGGACCCCCCCCAAAATAAAGGGAACCCCCCAAAATAAAGGAACCCCCCCCAAAATAAAGGGACCCCCCCAAAATAAAGGGAACCCCCCAAAATAAAGGGACCCCCCTCAAAATAAAGGGACCCCCCCTCAAAATAAAGGGACCCCCCAAATAAAGGGACCCCCCCAAAATAAAGGGACCCCCCTCAAAATAGAGGGAACCCCCCCCTCAAAATAAAGGGACCCCCCCCAAATAAAGGGACCCCCCCCAAAATAAAGGGACCCCCCCAAAATAAAGGGAACCCCCCCCAAAAATATCAGGGACCCCCCCCAAGGTACTCGGGCATTATGGGACCCCCCAAAATAAAGGGGACCCCCCCAAAATAAAGGGGACCCCCCGACCCCCCCCAATATAAAGGGGACCCCCCAAAAAAGGAACCCCCCCCCCAAGGTACTCGGGCATGATGGGACCCCCCCCAAAATAAAGGGGACCCCCCCCAAAGGTACTGGGACCCCCAGGGACCCCCCCAAAATAAAGGGACCCCCAAGGACCCCCCCCCAAAAAGGGAAGGACCCCCTTGGGACCCCCCCCAAAAAATAATGGGAGCCCCCCAAAGGTACTGGGACCCCCAGGGACCCCCCCCAAAAATAAAGGGGACCCCCCAAAAAAGGGACCCCCCCCCAAGGTACTCGGGCATTATGGGACCCCCCAAAATAAAGGGGACCCCCAGGGGCCCCCCCAAAATAAAGGGACCCCCAAGGACCCCCCCCAAAAAGGGAAGGACCCCCTTGGGACCCCCCCCAAAAAATAATGGGAGCCCCCCACAAAGGTACTGGGACCCCCAGGGACCCCCCCAAAATAAAGGGGACCCCCCCAAAATGAAAGGACCCCCCCCCAGAACCCCTCAAAATGGAACCCCCGCAACCCCCTCCCCAAATTAAAGGAACCCCCCCCTCCCATTCCCCCCCCTCCAAATAAAGTTCCGAGTTCCGCTCCCGCTTCGTTCTATGGGATGGGTCGGCGCATTTGCGGATTTTAGGGGGGGGGGGTTTGGGGTTTTTTGGGAGGGGGTTGGGATTTTTGGGGGGATTTTGGGGTCTTTTGGATTCTTTGAAAATTTTTCAGGTTTTTGAAGGGAGTTTGGGGGTTCTTTGAAAATTTTTTAGGTTTTGCGGGGTTTTTGATATTTTTGGGGTTTTTTGGCGTTTTTGGGGGTCTCCGAGGGGGCCCGGGGGTTTGGGGGCTCAGGGGCGTGGCCAGAGCAAAGGGCGTGGCCTCTGGCCACGCCTATATCGCTCCAGCCAATGCGAGCACGGCGCTCCTCGTAGCCAGCCAATAGGAGCGCGGCTTCCGTTGCCTGGCAACTTGGGCGGCCCCACGCGCAGATGCCGCCGTGCGCGTGGCCACACCCACATCATGAAAATAACCAATCAAAAGAGATATTTGGGCTGAGGGCCCCGCCTACTAATTGACAGACAGAGCTTTTGACCAATAGTGTCGGGTATCCCCTCTTCCCGCCTTCCTTTTGCCGCGGATGCCTCAACCAATGACGGGCCGCGTTACAACCTCACCCCGCCCTTCCACCCAACCAGCGCCCGCTTTCCAAAACCCTCGCCCTATGCGGGCTCTCGGGCGGGAAGCCGGGGGAGGCGGGAGAGTGCCGACCAATAGAAAGCGGCATTACATCGCCAAGCGGGGCGGCCAGCCAATAGCAGCCCGCGTTACGGCGGGCGCGGGCCGGGCCCGGGAAGGGGGGAAGGTGGCGGCCATTTGGATCGTGAGGGGCCGTAGGGGCGGCCATGGAGGCGCGGCGGCCGCGGGTGCCGGAGCTGCGGGACGAGCTGGGGCGCCGCGCCATGGACACCCGCGGGCTCAAAGCCGAGCAGCTGCAAACGGCGATGGACTGCGAAGGAGCTCGGCGGGAGGGCCGGTGTAAGAGGGACCGCCGGTTCTGAGGGGATGGGACCCCCCGGTTCTGAGGGGAATGGGACCGCCGGTTCTGAGGGGATGGGAGCCCCAAGACCCTCGGTTCTGAGGGAATGGGGGGAATGAGGGGATGGGACCCCCGGTTCTGAGGGAATGAAGGGGATGGGACCCCCGGTTCTGAGGGAATGAGGGGAATGAGACCCCCGGTTCTGAGGGGATGGGACCCCCAAGACCCCCGGTTCTGAGGGAATGGGGGTCTGAGGGGATGGGACCCCCGGTTCTGAGGGAATGAGGGGAATGAGACCCCCGGTTCTGAGGGGATGGGACCCCCAGTTGTGAGGGAATGAAGGGGAATGGGACCCCCGGTTCTGAGAGGATGGGACCCCCAAGACCCCCGGTTCTGAGGGGATGGGGGGTCTGAGGGGATGGGACCCCAGTTCTGAGGGAATGGGGGTCTGAGGGGATGGGACCCCCGGTTGTGAGGGGAATGGGAGCCCCAAGACCCCCGGTTCTGAGGGGATGGGACCCCCGGTTCTGAGGGAATGGAACCTTCCAGTTCTGAGGGGATGGGAGCCCCGGTTCTGAGGGGAATGAAGGGAATCACCCAGGGGACCCCAAAAATCCCCAAATTCACCCCAAAATCCACAAAATTCACCTCAAAATGCTGAAAATTCACCCCAAAATCCACAAAATTCACCCCAAAATGCTGAAAATTCACCCCAAAATCCACAAAATTCACCCCAAAATCCACAAAATTCACCCCAAAATCAACACGGGGACCCCAAAATGCTGAAAATTCACCCCAAAATCCACAAAATTCACCCCAAAATGCTGAAAAAAACAGAAATTTTGGGGGTAAAAATGGGATTTTTTTGGGGGGGAAAAAAAGGGATTTTGGGGGGAAAAAAGGGATTTTGGGGGGGAAAAGGGGGGAATTTTTTCAGAAAATTTGGGAATTTGGAGGAGAAATGGGATTTTGGGGGGAAAAATGGAAATTTGGGGAGAAAAAGTGGCAAAAATTGGATTTTTGGGGGGAAGGAAATTCATTTTGGGACCAAAAAAAAAGAGATTTTGGGGTGAAAATGTGATTTCTTTGGGGGAAAGTGGAATTTTGGGGAGGAAAACGGGGATTTGGGAGGAAAAAATTGGATTTTTGGGGAAAAAAACCAGAAATTTTTGGGGGAAAAATGGGATTTTTTGGGTGTAAAACCAGAAATTTTGGGGGGAAAAATTGGATTTTTTGGGGGTAAAAATGGGATTTTTGGGGGGAAAACATTGGATTTTTTTGGGGAAAAAATGGGATTTTTTGGGGGAAAATGGGGGAAATTTTTCAGAAAATTTGGGAATTTGGAGGAGAAATGGGATTTTGGGGGGAAAAATGGAAATTTGGGGAGAAAAAGTGGCAAAAAATTGGATTTTTGGGGGGAAGGAAATTCATTTTGGGGCAAAAAAAAAGATTTTGGGGGTAAAAATGGGATTTTTTGGGGGGAAAAAAGGGATTTTGGGGGGAAAATGTGTTTTTTAATATGAAATGTTGGAATTTTGGGCTCTAATTTGAATTTTTTGGGTTTTTTTTTTTGCAGTTTTCCCATGGCGGCTCCAGGTGACCAAAAATTCCCCAAAAAATCCCAAAAATTCCCCCAAAATTCCCCAAAAATCCCAAAAAATCCCCAAAAATTCCCAAAAATCCCCAAAAATTCCCCAAAAATCCAAAAAAAATCCCCAAAAATTCCCCAAAAATCCCCAAAATTTCCCCAAAAATTCCAAAAATTCCCCAAAAAATCCCCAAAAATTCCCAAAAAATTCCCCAAAAATCCCCCAAAATCCCAAAAAATCACCAAAAATTCCCAAAAATTCCCAAAAAATCCCAAAAATTCCCAAAAATTCCCAAAAAATTCCAAAAAATCCCCCCAAAAATCCCAAAAATTCCCCAAAAATCCAAAAAAATTCCCAAAAATCCCCAAAATTTCCCCAAAAATTCCCAAAAAAATAAAAATTTTATTTTAATTTCAAAAAAGTTTCTGTGCTGTCATTTTAATCTGGTTTTTAAATTATTTTCCATTTTTATTTGGATTTTTTTCCCATTTTATTCAGTTTATTTTTAATTATTTTCCTTTTTATTTTAATTTCCCCCATTTTATTTTATTTATTTTTAATTATTTTCCCTTTTTATTTTAATTTTCCCATTTTATTCTGTTTATTTTTAATTATTTTCCCTATTTTATTCAGTTTATTTTTTATTATTTTCCCTTTTTATTTTAATTTTCCCCATTTTATTCTATTTTATTTTTTATTAATTTCCCTTTTTATTTTAATTTCCCCATTTTATTCCGTTTATTTTTAATTATTTTCCATTTTTATTTTAATTTTTTTCCCATTTTATTCCGTTTATTTTTAATTATTTTCCCTTTTTATTTTAATTTTCCCCATTTTATTCAGTTTATTTTTAATTATTTTCCCCATTTTATTCTATTTTATTTTAATTATTTTCCCTTTTTATTTTAATTTTCCCCATTTTATTTTATTTATTTTTAATTATTTTCCCTTTTTATTTTAATTTCCCCCATTTTATTCTGTTTATTTTTAATTATTTTCCCCATTTTATTCTATTTTATTTTTAATTATTTTCCATTTTTATTTTAATTTCCCCCATTTTATTCCGTTTATTTTTAATTATTTTCCTTTTTATTCTTTAATTTTCCCCATTTTATTCAGTTTATTTTTAATTATTTTCCATTTTTATTTTAATTTTTTTCCCATTTTATTCCATTTATTTTTAATTATTTTCCTTTTTTATTTTAATTTTCCCCATTTTATTCAGTTTATTTTTAATTATTTTCCTTTTTATTTTAATTTTCCCCATTTTATTTTATTTATTTTTAATTATTTTCCTTTTTTATTTTAATTTTCCCCATTTTATTCAGTTTATTTTTAATTATTTCCCCATTTATTCAGATTTTTCCCTTTTTTTTTCCTTTTTTATTCTTTAATTCCCATTTTATTCTGATTTCCCCCAATTTTTCCAATTTATTTTAAATTCTTTCCCCCTTTATTCTGATTTTTCCCATTAAAAAATTCCCATTTTATTCTGATTTTCCCCCAATTTTTCACCATTTTTTCCCATTTTATTCTGATTTTTTCCCCAATTTTTCCCTTTATTTTTTCCTTTTATTTTTTCCATTTTTTTCCCATTTTTCCCTGGATTTTTTTTTCCTTTTTTCCCCATTTTTCCCCATTTTTTCCCCAATTTTTGAGACTTTTTAAAAAATTTTTTGAGATTTTTTTAAAATTTTTTGGGGATTTTGGAACGTTTTGGCCTCGGATTTTTACGGAATGGGAACAAAACTGGAAAAAACCGCTGAAACCTCCCCAGTTCCGCCTCTTTTTGTCCAATTTTAGGAAAATTTGGGAATTTTTGGGGAATTTTTGGGAATTTTTTGGGGCAAATTTGGGAAATTTTGGGGCTTCCCGGAACCAAAACACCCCGGAACCATCGAGCAAAGCCTTTGCTGCCCTCGCCGGAAGTGACGTAAAACCGCGCCTCACCCGCTCCCTGAGGCGCTGTTGGTGTCTCACTGAAATGGGGCCGGGCGGAACCGCCGGAATATTTTGGGGTCCCCGCGAAGATTTTTGGGGTCTCCGCGAAATTTTTGGGGTCCCCGCGAAATTTTTGGGGTTTCCGCGAAATTTTTGGGGTTTCCGGGAGGATTTTTGTGGTTTTTGAGGCGGTTTTGGGCTCTCCGGAGCCGCGGTGGCGTTTGGGGCCCCGCTGAGGCCCTGAGGGGATCTTGGCGTTCCCTGAGGGGATTTTGGGGGTCCCGGGGAAGATTTTGGGGTTCTCGGAGAGATTTTTGGGTTTTTTGAGGGAATTTTGGGGTTCCGGTCACAATTTGGGCGTTCCGAAGAGGATTTTGGGGTTCCTTGAGGGGATTTTGGTGTTTCTGAGGAAATTTTGGGGTTCCCTGAGGGAATTTTCCTTTCCCTGAGGGAATTTTTGGGATTTCTGAGGGAATTTTGGGACCCAGAGAGGATTTTGGGGTTCCTTGAGGAATTTTGGTGTTTCTGATGAGATTTTGGGGTTCCCTGAGGGAATTTTTGGGATTTCTGAGAGAATTTTGGAACCCAGAGAGGATTTTTGGGGTCTCTGAGGGAATTTTGGGACCCAGGGAGGATTTTGGGGTTCCTTGAGGGATTTTGGGGATTTTTTTGGGGTTCCCTGAGGGAATTTTTGGGATTTCTGAGGGAATTTTGGGGACCCAGAGAGGATTTTGGGGTTCCTTGAGGGATTTTTTGAGGAAATTTTGGTGTTTCTGAGGGAATTTTCCTTTTCCTGAGAGGATTTTTGGGATTTCTGAGGGAATTTTGGGACCCAGAGAGGATTTTGGGGTTCCTTGAGGGATTTTGGGGATTTTTTGAGGAAATTTTGGGGTTCCCTGAGGGAATTTTCCTTTCCCTGAGAGGAATTTTCGGACCCAGAGAGGATTTTGGGGTTCCTTGAGGGATTTTTTGAGGAAATTTTGGTGTTTCTGAGGGAATTTTTCTTTCCCTGAGAGGATTTTTGGGGTCTCTGAGGGAATTTTGGAACCCAGAGAGGATTTTGGGGTTCCTTGAGGAATTTTGGTGTTTCTGAGGAAATTTTGGGGTTCCCTGAGGGAATTTTGGCACCCAGAGAGGATTTTGGGGTTCCTTGAGGGATTTTGGGGATTTTTTGAGGAGATTTTAGGGTTCCCTGAGGGAATTTTTGGGATTTCTGAGGGAATTTTGGAACCCAGAGAGGATTTTTGGGGTCTCTGAGGGAATTTTGGGACCCAGGGAGGATTTTGGGGTTCCTTGAGGGATTTTGGGGATTTTTTGGGGTTCCCTGAGGGAATTTTTGGGATTTCTGAGGGAATTTTGGGGACCCAGAGAGGATTTTGGGGTTCCTTGAGGGATTTTTTTGAGGAAATTTTGGTGTTTCTGAGGGAATTTTCCTTTTCCTGAGAGGATTTTTGGGATTTCTGAGGGAATTTTGGGAACCCAGAGAGGATTTTGGGGTTCCTTGAGGGATTTTTTGAGGAAATTTTGGTGTTTCTGAGGGAATTTTCCTTTTCCTGAGAGGATTTTTGGGGTCTCTGAGGGAATTTTGGGAACCCAGAGAGGATTTTGGGGTTCCTTGAGGAATTTTGGTGTTTCTGATGAGATTTTGGGGTTCCCTGAGGGAATTTTTGGGATTTCTGAGAGAATTTTGGAACCCAGAGAGGATTTTTGGGGTCTCTGAGGGAATTTTGGGACCCAGGGAGGATTTTGGGGTTCCTTGAGGGATTTTGGGGATTTTTTGGGGTTCCCTGAGGGAATTTTTGGGATTTCTGAGGGAATTTTGGGAACCCAGAGAGGATTTTGGGGTTCCTTGAGGGGATTTTGGGGATTTTTTGAGGAGATTTTGGGGTTCCCTGAGGGAATTTTTGGGATTTCTGAGAGAATTTTGGAACCCAGAGAGGATTTTGGGGTTCCTTGAGGGATTTTTTGAGGAAATTTTGGTGTTTCTGAGGGAATTTTCCTTTCCCTGAGAGGATTTTTGGGGTCTCTGAGGGAATTTTGGGACCCAGAGAGGATTTTGGGGTTCCTTGAGGGATTTTGGGGATTTTTTGAGGAAATTTTGGGGTTCCCTGAGGGAATTTTCCTTTCCCTGAGAGGAATTTTGGCACCCAGAGAGGATTTTGGGGTTCCTTGAGGGATTTTGGGGATTTTTTGAGGAGATTTTAGGGTTCCCTGAGGGAATTTTTGGGATTTCTGAGGGAATTTTGGAACCCAGAGAGGATTTTTGGGGTCTCTGAGGGAATTTTGGGACCCAGGGAGGATTTTGGGGTTCCTTGAGGGATTTTGGGGATTTTTTGGGGTTCCCTGAGGGAATTTTTGGGATTTCTGAGGGAATTTTGGGGACCCAGAGAGGATTTTGGGGTTCCTTGAGGGATTTTTTTGAGGAAATTTTGGTGTTTCTGAGGGAATTTTCCTTTTCCTGAGAGGATTTTTGGGGTTCCCTGAGGGAATTTTGGGACCCAGAGAGAATTTTGGGGTTCCTTGAGGGATTTTGGGGATTTTTTGAGGAGATTTTGGGGTTCCCTGAGGGAATTTTTGGGATTTCTGAGGGAATTTTGGAACCCAGAGAGGATTTTGGGGTTCCTTGAGGGGATTTTGGGGATTTTTTGGGGTTCCCTGAGGGAACCTCAGGGAGCCGATCAAAGTTAATAAAAATAAAAATAAAAGCAGAAATTTCATTATAAACACCCATTTCTCCCAAATTTCCCCCCTTTTTCCCCAAATTTCCCCATTTTCCCCCAATTTTCCCCAAATATTCCCAAATTTTCCCCAAATTCCCCAAATTTCCCCCCATTTTCCCCCGAATTTCTCCCCCAAAATCCCCAAATTTCCCATTTTTTCCCCATTTTCCCCTTCTGTCCCCCCATTTTCCCCCTATTTTCCCATTTCCCCCCAAATTTCCCCCGTTTTCCTCCCTTTTTCCCTCTCATTTCTCCACAAAAATCCCCAATTTTCCCCCAAATTTCCCATTTTATTCCATTTTTCACCCCAATTTGCCCATTTTCTCCTATTATACTCCCCAAAAATCCAAAATTTCCCATTTCTCACCCCAAATTTCCCATTTCCCCCCATTTTCCTTCCTATTTTTCCCAAATCTCCGCAATTTTTCCCTAATTTCTCCCAAATATCCCCAAATTTCCCATTTTATTCCATTTTTCACCCCCAAAAACCCCAAAATTTCCCATTTTCTCTCATTTTTCTCCATTTTCCTCCCAAATTTTCCCCTCATTTCTCCCCCAAAATCCCCAAATATCCCGAAGTTTCCTATTTTCACCCCAAATTTTCCCATTTTCCCCCATTTTTTCCCAAATCTCCCCAATTTCCCCCCATTTTCCTCTCATTTCCCCCACATTTTATGCCCAAATTTCCCCCATTTTTCCTCATTTTCCTCCCAAAATTTCCTCAATTTTTCCCCCCAAGTTTTCCCCCCAAATCTCCCCAAATTTCCCATTTTATTCCATTTTCACCCCAAATTTTCCCATTTTCCCCCATTTTTTCCCAAATCTCCCCAATTTCCCCCCATTTTCCTCTCATTTCCCCCAGATTTTATGCCCAAATTTCCCCCATTTTTCCTCATTTTCCTCCCAAAATTTCCTCAATTTTCCCCCCAAATTTTCCCCACAAATCCCCAAATTTCCCATTTTTCCCAAATCTCTTCAATTTTCCCCCATTTTCTCCTCATTTTTCTCCCTTTTTTCCCCATTTCCTCCCAAATTTTCCCCTCATTTCTCCCCCAAAAATCCCAAATTTTCCCATTTATCCCCCAAATTTCCCCCATTTTCCTCCCTTTTTTTCCCAAATCTCCCCAATTTTTCCCCATTTTCCCGCCTCTCCTCCCAAATTTTCCCCCAATATCCCCAAATCTCCCCAATTTCCCCATTTTTCACCCCAAATTTGGAGGAAATTTGGGATTTTTTGGGGTGGATTTAAGGAATTTTGGGGTGATTTTGGGGTGGTTTTGGGGATTTTTGGGAGGATTTTGGGGCAAATTTGGGGAAGTTTGGGGATTTTTTGGGAGGATTTTTTGGGTGGATTTTGGGGTGGATTTAAGGAATTTTGGGATTTGGGGTGGATTTGGAGGAAATTTGGGATTTTTGGGGTGGATTTAAGGAATTTTGGGGTGATTTTGGGGATTTTTTGGGAGGATTTTGGGGTGGATTTGGGGCAGTTTTGGGGTGGATTTGGGGATTTTTTGGGAGGATTTTGGGGGTGGATTTAAGGAATTTTGGGGTTCGGGGTGGATTTGGAGGAAATTTGGGATTTTTGGGGTGGATTTAAGGAATTTTGGGGTGATTTTGGGGTGGTTTTGGGGATTTTTTGGGTGGATTTTGGGGTGGATTTGGGGCAAATTTAGGGTTTTGGGTGGATTTGGAGGAAATTTGGGATTTTTGGGGTGGATTTAAGGAATTTTGGGGTGATTTTGGGGGATTTTTTGGGGATTTTTTGGGAGGATTTTGGGGTGGATTTAAGGAATTTTGGGGTGAATTTGGGGATTTTTTGGGGTGATTTTGGGGTGGATTTGGGGCAGTTTTGGGGTTTGGGGTGGATTTGGAGGAAATTTGGGATTTTTGGGGTGGATTTAAGGAATTTTGGGGTTCGGGGTGGATTTGGAGGAAATTTGGGATTTTTGGGGTGGATTTAAGGAATTTTGGGGTGATTTTGGGGTGGTTTTGGGGATTTTTTGGGTGGATTTTGGGGTGGATTTGGGGCAAATTTAGGGTTTTGGGTGGATTTGGAGGAAATTTGGGATTTTTGGGGTGGATTTAAGGAATTTTGGGGTGATTTTGGGGGATTTTTTGGGGATTTTTTGGGAGGATTTTGGGGTGGATTTAAGGAATTTTGGGGTGAATTTGGGGATTTTTTGGGGTGATTTTGGGGTGGATTTGGGGCAGTTTTGGGGTTTGGGGTGGATTTGGAGGAAATTTGGGATTTTTGGGGTGGATTTAAGGAATTTTGGGGTTCGGGGTGGATTTGGAGGAAATTTGGGATTTTTGGGGTGGATTTAAGGAATTTTGGGGTGGATTTGGGGATTTTTTGGGAGGGTTTTGGGGTGGATTTGGGGCAGTTTTTGGGAGGATTTTGGGTGGGATTTGGGGCAGTTTTGGGGTTTTGGGTGGATTGGGGATTTTGGGGCGCTTTTGGGGTGGATTTCTGTGATTTTGGGGTCGATTTTGGGAGGATTTTGGGGGGATTTGCAGTTTTGGGGTGGATTTGGGGCAGTTTTGGGGTGGGTTTGGGATTTTTTGGGAGGATTTTGGGGCAGTTTTGGGGTTTTTGGTGGATTTCAGGTGGATTTGGGATTTTGGGGTGGATTTGGGGCAGTTTTGGGGCTTTGGGGTGGATTTGGGGGATTTTGGGGCGAATTTGGGGTGGATTTGGGGCATTTTGGGGGAATTGGGGATTTTTTTGGGTGGATTTTGGGGCAGTTTTGGGGTTTTGGTGAATTTCAGGTGGATTTGGGATTTTGGGGTGGATTTGGGGTGGATTTGGGGGATTTTGGGGCGAATTTGGGGTGGATTTGGGGCAGTTTTGGGGGAATTGGGGATTTTTTTGGGGTGGATTTTGAGGTGGGTTTGGGGAAATTTGGGTTTTTTTGGGGTGGGGGATTTGGGGTTTTGGGGTGGATTTGGGGCGGATTTGGGGTGATTTGGGTGGATTTTGGGCGGATTTGGGGTTTTGGGTGGATTTTGGGGCATTTTGGGGTGGATTTCGAGGGGATTTGGGGTTTTTTGGGGTGGATCTGGGGGGTTTTGGGGAGGATTTTGGGGTGAATTTTGGGGTGGATTTGGGGCAGTTTGGGGAGAATTGGGGAATTTTTTTTGGGGGTGGATTTGGGGTTTTTTGGTTGTTTTTTTGGGGGGATTTGGAGGAGATTTGGGATTGTTGGGGTGGATTTGGGTGATTTTGGGTTGATTTTGGGGTGGATTTTGGCGATTTTTTGGGAGGATTTTGGGGTGGATTTGGGGCAAATTTGGGGCAGTTTTGGGGTTTTGGGTGGATTTGGGATTTTGGGGCGGTTTTGGGTGGGTTTGGAGGGTTTGGGGGTCGATATTGGGTGGATTTGGGATTTTGGGGTGGATTTGGGGCAGTTTTGGGGGGATTTTGGGGCAGTTTTGGGGTTTTGGGTGGATTTCAGGTGGATTTGGGATTTTGGGGGGATTTGGGGATTTTTTGGGAGGAGTTTGGGGCACTTTGGGGTGGATTTGGGGCAGTTTTGGGGTGGGATTTGCGATTTTTTTGGGGTGGATTTTGAGGTGGGTTTGGGGAAATTCTGGGGGTTTTTGGGGTTTGGGCGTTTTGGGGTGGATTTAAGGAATTTTGGGGTGATTTTGGAGTGGTTTAGGGGATTTTTGGGAGGATTTTGGGGTGGATTTGGGGCAAATTTGGGGAAGTTTGGGGATTTTTTGGGAGGATTTTGGGGCAGTTTTGGGTGGGTTTTTTGGGTGGGTTTTGGGGTGGATTTGGGGCACTTTTGGGGGGTTTTGGGTGGATTTGGAGGAAATTTGGGATTTTGGGGTGGATTTGGGTGATTTTGGGGTGATTTTGGGGTGACTTTGGGGTGGATTTTGGGGATTTTTTGGGAGGATTTTGGGGTGGATTTGGGGCAAATTTGGGGCAGTTTTGGGGTTTTGGGTGGATTTGGGATTTTGGGGCAGTTTTGGGGTGGGTTTGCAGGATTTGGGGGTCAATTTTGGGGGGATTTCGGGTGGATTTGGGGTGGACTTCGAGGGGATTTGGGGTTTTTTGGGTGGATTTTGGGGTGGATTTGGGGCGGTTTTGTGGTTTTGGGTGGATATCGGGTGGATTTGGGATTTTGGCGTTTGGGATTTTGGGGCGCTTTGGGGCAGTTTCAGGGTTTTGGGGCGATTTTGGGGTTTTATGGGGAATTTGGAGTGGGTTTGGGGCAGTTTTGGGTGGATTTTGGGTGAATTTGGGAGGATTTTTGGTGGATTTTGGGGTGAGGGGTTTTAGGGTTGGATTTTGGGGAATTCTGGGGTGATTTGATGGGATTTTGTTGGGATTTGGGTGATTTTGGTGGATTATGGGGGATATGGGGAATTTGGGGGATTTGTGAGGTTTTGGGGTGGATTTGGGGGAATTCTGTGGTGATTTGGGGGTTTTATCAGGGGGATTTGGGTGATTTTGTGGATTTCGGGTGATTTTGGGGGGCATTTGGTGTTTTTGAGGTGGATTTGGGGGAATTTTGGGGTGATTTGGGGGTTTTTGGGGCGGATTTCGAGGAATTCTGTGGTGATTTGGGGGTTTTATGAGGGGGATTTGGGTGATTTTGGGAGATTTCGGTGGATTTTTTGCCGATTTTGGGGGAGTTGTGGGTGAATTTGGGGGGCGATTTTGGGAGATTTGGGGTGATTTGAGATTTTTTTGAGGGGGATTTGGGTGATTTTGGTGGATTATGGGGGATATGGGGAATTTTGGGGGATTTGTGAGGTTTTGGGGTGGATTTGGGGGAATTCTGGGGTGATTTGGGGGTTTTATGAGGGGAATTGGCTGATTTTGGTGGATTTTGGGTGATTCCGGTGGGTTTTTTCGCCGATTTTGGGGAGTTTCGGGGGGATTTTGGGCGATTTCTAAGAATTTTCGGGTTGACTTGAGGGGTTTTCGGAGAGAATTTTGCAAAATTCCCGTGGATTTTGGGTGATTCCGGTGGGTTTTTTGCCGATTTTGGGGAGTTTTGGGGGGATTTTGGGCGATTATGAGGAATTTTGGGATGACTTGAGGGTTTTCGGAGAGAATTTTGCAAAATTCCCGTGGATTTTGGGTGATTCCGGTGGGTTTTTTTGCCGATTTTGGGGAGTTTCGGGGGGATTTTGGGCGATTTCGAAGAATTTTCGGGTTGACTTGAGGGGTTTTCGGAGAGAATTTTGCAAAATTCCCGTGGATTTTGGGTGATTCCGGTGGGTTTTTTTGCCGATTTTGGGGAGTTTCGGGGGATTTTGGGCGATTTCGAAGAATTTTCGGGTTGACTTGAGGGGTTTTCAGAGAGAATTTTGCAAAATTCCCGTGGATTTTGGGTGATTCCGGTGGGTTTTTTTGCCGATTTTGGGGAGTTTCGGGGGGATTTTGGGCGATTTCGAAGAATTTTCGGGTTGACTTGAGGGGTTTTCAGAGAGAATTTTGCAAAATTCCCGTGGATTTTGGGTGATTCCGGTGGGTTTTTTTGCCGATTTTGGGGAGTTTTGGGGGGATTTTGGGCGATTTTGAGGAATTTTGGGATGACTTGAGGGTTTTCAGAGAGAATTTTGCAAAATTCCCGTGGATTTTTGCCCGATTTCGGGGTTTTTCTGCTCGATTTTCGAGGGTTTTTCCGCGGTTTTTGAGGTCCCCTCACAGCGCTTAGCCCCGCCCATAACCCCGCCCCTGGTAATGATTGACACCCGCCTCGCCCAATCCGCTCCGCGCGGTGCACGCCGGGAGTTGTAGTCCCGCCCCTTGTCCGCCATTTCCCCCCCCCCGTTCCCTCCCCGGTACCGGCGGGGCCCGGGGGGGGCTCCGGGAGCGCGGGGGGGGCGGGGGGGGGTCCCGGTGGTCCCGGGGGCGCCCCGAGGGGGGGCGGGGGGGGGAGGGGAAGGGTGGGGGAGGGGAGGGGAAAGGGGGGGGGGGGCGCCGAACCCGCCGCCCCCTCCCCGAGCGCGGAGCGGCCCCGGCGGCGCAAAATGGCCACGGCTCTGCACAAACCGCTGAAATGGTGAGTGAGGGGCGGCGGGGGCACCGGGAGCACCGGCAGGGAACGGGGGGGACCGGGGGGAGCCGGGCAGGGCCCCCGCGGGAGCCGGGAACGGGAGGGGATGGGGATGGAGACCCCCGGTAATGGGGAATGGAGGGGATGGAGACCCCCGTTACCGGTAACGGGAGGGGATGGAGACCCCCGGTAACGGGGAATGGAGGGGATGGAGACCCCCGGTAACGGGGAATGGAGGGGATGGAGACCCCCGGTACCGGTAACGGGAGGGGATGGAGACCCCCGGTAATGGGGAATGGAGGGGATGGAGACCCCCGGTAACGGGGAATGGAGGGGATGGAGACCCCCGGTACCGGTAACGGGAGGGGATGGAGACCCCCGGTACCGGGGAATGGAGGGGATGGAGACCCCCGGTAATGGAGGGGATGGAGACCCCCGGTAATGGTAACGGGAGGGGATGGAGACCCCCGGTAATGGTAACGGGAGGGGATGGAGACCCCCGGTAATGGTAACGGGAGGGGATGGAGACCCCCGGTACCGGTAACGGGAGGGGATGGAGACCCCCGGTAACGGGGAATGGAGGGGATGGAGACCCCCGGTACCGGTAACGGGAGGGGATGGAGACCCCCGGTAACGGGGAATGGAGGGGATGGAGACCCCCGGTACCGGTAACGGGAGGGGATGGAGACCCCCGGTAACGGGGAATGGAAGGGATGGAGACCCCCGGTAATGGTAACGGGAGGGGATGGAGACCCCCGGTACCGGTAACGGGAGGGGATGGAGACCCCCGGTACCGGGGAATGGAGGGGATGGAGACCCCCGGTACCGGTAACGGGAGGGGATGGAGACCCCCGGTACCGGTAACGGGAGGGGATGGAGACCCCCGGTAACGGGGAATGGAGGGGATGGAGACCCCCGGTAATGGGGAATGGAGGGGATGGAGACCCCCGGTACCGGTAACGGGAGGGGATGGAGACCCCCGGTAATGGTAACGGGAGGGGATGGAGACCCCCGGTACCGGTAACGGGAGGGGATGGAGACCCCCGGTACCGGTAACGGGAGGGGATGGAGGTTCGCTACCGGTAACGTTACCGGCACCGGGAGGGACCTGGTTGAGATGGAGATTCGGTACCGGCACTGGGAGGGACCCCGGTACCGACGGGGAGGGACCCGGTGAGGATCGGGACCCACCCGGTACCGGCAGCGATTGGGACCCGGTACCGGCGGGGATGGAGCCGGTACTGGCGGGGATCGACCGGGCAGGGATGGAGGTGTCGGTAGCGGCGGGATGGACCCGGTGAGGATGGAGGTGCCGGTACCGGTAGGGAGGAGCCCCCGGTACCGGCAGGGATGGACCGGGTGTGGGTGGAACCCCCGGTACCGGCAGGGATGGACCCGGTAGGGAGGAACCCCCGGTACCGGCAGGGATGGACCCGGTGGGGATGGGGATCCGGGGATGGGGATCCGGTACCGGCTGGGATTGGAGCTCCGGTACAGGCGGAGATGGGGTCCCGGTACCGGCAGGGATGGACCCGGTGGGGATGGGGATCCGGTACCGGCTGGGATTGGAGCTCCGGTACGGGCGGAGATGGGGTCCCGGTACCGGCAGGGATGGACCCGGTGGGGATGGGGATCCGGTACCGGCTGGGATTGGAGCTCCGGTACGGGCGGAGATGGGGTCCCGGTGCCCGCGGGGATGGAGCTCCGGTACCGGCCGGGATCGGGATCCCACGGTTGGAGGTCCCGGTACCGGCACCGGGGTGAACCTGGGGAGGATGGAGATCCCGGGGACTGGAGCTCCGGTGCCGGCGGGGATGGGGTCCCGGTACCGGTCAGGATGGACCCGGTGGGGATGGGGATCCGGGGATCCGGGGACCGGAGCGCCGGTACCGGCCGGGATTGGAGCTCCGGTGGTGGCGGGGCTGGGGATGGGGGTCCCGGGGTTGGGGTCCCGGTACCGGTCAGGATGGACCCGGCGGGGATGGGGGTCCCGGGGTTGGGGTCCCGGTACCGGTCAGGATGGACCCGGCGGGGATGGGGGTCCCGGCATCAGAGTTCCGGTACCGGTCGGGATGGACCCGGCGGGGATGGGGGTGCCGGGGCTGGGGTCCCGGTACCGGCTGGGAGAGACAGGGGGGAGATGGAGATCCCGGCCGTGGGGTCCCGGGACCGGCTGGGGAGCCCGGGGGTGGCTCCCGGTACCGGCGGGGACGGAGATCCCAGGGTTGGGGGTCCCGGTACCGGTCGGGATGGACCCGGTGGGGATGGGGATCCGGGCACTGGAGCTCCGGTACCGGCAGGGATGGGGATCTCGGGGGTGGGGATCTGGTGCTGCACGGGGCGGAGCTCCGGTACCGGCGGGGATGGAGCTCCGGTAGGGGCGGGGATGGGGGTACCGGGATTGGAGCTCCGGTACCGGCTGGGATGGACCTGGAGGGGATGGAGATCCCGGGGATGGGGTCCCGGTACCGGCGGGGATGGACCTGGAGGGGATGGAGATCCCGGGGATGGGGTCCCGGTACCGGCAGGGAGAGACCTGGAGGGGATGGAGATCCCGGGGATGGGGTCCCGGTACCGGCGGGGATGGACCTGGAGGGGATGGAGATCCCGGGGATGGGGTCCCGGTACCGGCAGGGAGAGACCTGGAGGGGATGGAGATCCCGGGGATGGGGTCCCGGTACCGGTGGGGATGGACCTGGAGGGGATGGAGATCCCGGGGATGGGGTCCCGGTACCGGCAGGGAGAGACCTGGAGGGGATGGAGGTCCCGGGGGTGGCTCCCGGTACCGGCGGGGACGGAGATCCCAGGCTTGGGGGTCCCGGTACCGGTCGGGATGGACCCGGTGGGGATGGGGATCCGGGCACTGGAGCTCCGGTACCGGCAGGGATGGGGATCTCGGGGGCGGGGATCTGGTGCTGCACGGGGCGGAGCTCCGGTACCGGCGGGGATGGAGCTCCGGTAGGGGCGGGGATGGGGGTACCGGGATTGGAGCTCCGGTACCGGCTGGGATGGACCTGGAGGGGATGGAGATCCCGGGGATGGGGTCCCGGTACCGGCGGGGATGGACCTGGAGGGGATGGAGAACCCGGGGATGGGGTCCCGGGTCCCGGTACCGGCGGGGAGAGACCTGGAGGGGATGGAGATCCCGGGGCAGGAGCTCCGGTACCGGCCGGGACGGGGATCCCGGGATCAGAGCTCCGGTACCGGCGGGGCTGGACCTGGAGTGGATGGGGTCCAGGGACAGGAGCTCCGGTACCGGCAGGGATGGAGATCCCGGGGATGGGGTCCCGGTACCGGCAGGGAGAGACCTGGAGGGGATGGAGATCCCGGGGATGGGGTCCCGGTACCGGCAGGGAGAGACCTGGAGGGGATGGAGATCCCGGGGATGGGGTCCCGGTACCGGCTGGGATGGACCTGGAGGGGATGGAGATCCCGGGGATGGGGTCCCGGTACCGGCGGGGATGGACCTGGAGGGGATGGAGAACCCGGGGATGGGGTCCCGGTACCGGCTGGGATGGGGGTCCCAAGATGAGGTCCCGGTACCGGCTGGGATGGACCGGACAGGGATTGGGGTCCTGGAGAAGGGGTCCCGGTACCGGCAGGGATGCAGATCCTGGGGTTGGGGTCCCGGTACCGGCAGGGATGCGGATCCTGGGGTTGGGGGTCCCGGTACCGGCCCGGATGGGGATCCTGGGGTTGGGGTCCCGGTACCGATGGGGGGATTTACCTTGGGGGACCCCTGGTAGCAGCGAGGGTGAAGCTGCAGTTCCGGTCCCAGTCCCGGTTCTGATCCCAGTCCCGGTTCTGATCCCAGTCCCGGTTCTGATCCCAGTCCCGGTTCTGATCCCAGTCCCAATTCTGATCCCAGTCCCGGTTCTGATCCCAGTCCCGGTTCTGATCCCAGTCCCGGTTCTGATCCCAGTCCCGGTTCTGATCCCAGTCCCAGTTCTGATCCCAGTCCCCGTTCTGATCCCAGTCCCCGTTCTGATCCCAGTCCCCGTTCTGATCCCAGTCCCCGTTCTGATCCCAATCCCAATCCCAGTTCTGATCCCAGTCCCAGTTCTGATCCCAGTCCCAATTCTGATCCCAGTCCCGGTTCTGATCCCAGTCCCGGTTCTGATCCCAGTCCCGGTTCTGATCCCAGTCCCAATTCTGATCCCAATCCCGGTTCTGATCCCAATCTCAATCCCAGTTCTGATCCCGGTCCCTGTCCCAGTCCCGGTTCTGATCCCAATCCCAGTTCTGATCCCAATCCTGGCTCTGATCCCAGTTCTGATCCCGGTGCCAGTCCTGGTTCTGATCCGATCCCAAGCCCATCCTGGTCCTGGTTCTGATCCCAATCCCAGGCCCAGTCCTGGTCCCTGTCCCAGTTGGGCCCCCCTCCGGTACCAGAACCTCCGTCCCCTGTGGTCCCAATCCCGGTTCTGATCCCAATCCTGGTCCCAATCCCGGTTCTGATCCCAGTCCTGGTTCTGATCCCAATCCCGGTCCCTGTCCTGGTTCTGACCTGGAACCTCCACCCCCTCCAATCCCAGTCCTGGTTCTGATCCCAATCCTGGTCCCAATCCCAGTTCTGATCCCAGTCCCGGTTCTGATCCCAGTCCCAGTCCTGGTCCCTGTCCCAGTTGGGCCCCCCTCCGGTACCAGAACCTCCGTCCCCTGTGGTCCCAATCCCGGTTCTGATCCTGATCCCAATTCCAGTCCCAGTCCCGGTTCCACTCCCAGTTCCAATCCCGGTCCTGGTTCCGTTCCCTATTCCGGTTCCAATCCCGGTTCCGATCCCAGTCCCGGTTCCGATCCCAGTCCTGGTTCCAGTCCCAGTCCTGGTTCCAATCCCAGTCCCGGTTCCGATCCCAGTCCCGGTTCCGATCCCAGTCCTGGTTCCAATCCCAGTCCTGGTTCCAGTCCCAGTCCTGGTTCCGATCCCAGTCCTGGTTCCGATCCCAGTCCTGGTTCCGATCCCAGTCCTGGTTCCAGTCCCAGTCCTGGTTCCGATCCCAGTCCCGGTTCCGATCCCAGTCCCAGTTCCAGTCCCAGTCCTGGTTCCGATCCCAGTCCTGGTTCCAGTCCCAGTCCTGGTTCCGATCCCAGTCCCGGTTCCGATCCCAGTCCTGGTTCCAGTCCCAGTCCCGGTTCCGATCCCAGTCCCGGTTCCAGTCCCAGTCCCGGTTCCGATCCCAGTCCCGGTTCCGATCCCAGTCCCGGTTCCAGTCCCAGTCCCGGTTCCGATCCCAGTCCCGGTTCCGGTTCCAGTCCCAGTCCCGGTTCCGATCCCAGTCCCGGTTCCTATTCCAGTCCCGGTTCCGATCCCAGTCCCGGTTCCTATTCCAGTCCCGGTTCCGATCCCAGTCCCGGTTCCAGTCCCAGTCCCGGTTCAGATCCCGATCCTGGTCCCAATCCCAATCCTGATCCCAGTTCTAGTCCTGGTTCTGATCCTGGTCTCGGTCCCAATCCCGGTCCTGGTTCCGGTCTCAGTCCCAGTCCCAGTCCCGGTTCCAATTCTGGTTCTGATCCCAGTCTCAGTCTGGATCTCAGTCCCGGTTCCAATCCCCGTCCTGGTTCCAGTCCCGGTCCCAGTCCCGGTCCTGGTTCCGGTCTCAGTCCCAGTCCTGATCCTGATCCTGGTTCCGATCCCAGTTCTGATCCCAGTTCCGGTCCTGGTTTCGGTCCCAATCCTGATTCCAGTTCCAATCCCAGTCCCAATCCCAGTCCTGGTCCCAGTCCCAAACCTGATCCGGGTTCTAGTCCCGGTTCTGATCCTGGTCTCGGTCCCGATCCCAATCCCGGTCCTGGTTCCGGTCTCAGTCCCGATCCCGATCCTGGTCACGATCCCGGTTCAGATCCCAGTTCCGATCCTGGTCTCGGTCCCAATCCCAGTCCCAATCCCGGTCCCAATCCTGGTTCTGATCCAAATCCTGATTCCAGTCTCACTCTGTCCTTATCTCACTCCCAATCCCAGTTCCAATCCCAATCCCGGTCCCAATCCTGGTTCCGATCCCAGTCCCGGTCCCGATCCCGGTTCCGATCCCAATCCCACTTCCAATTCTGGTCTCAGTCCCAGTTCTGGTTCCGATCCCAATCCTGGTCCCAATCCCGGTTCCGATCCCAATCCCAGTTCCAATCCTGGTCCTGGTCCCAGTCCCGGTCCCAGTCCCGGTTCCGATCCCAATCCCAGTTCCAATTCTGGTCCCAGTTCTGGTTCCAATCCCGATCCTGGTCCCAGTCCTGGTGCCTGACCCAATCCCGGTCCCTGTCCCAGTTCCAGTCCCAATCCTGGTTCTGATCCTGGTCCCGATCCCAGTCCCAATCCCGGTTCCAATCCCGGTCCCAGTCCTGGTCCTGATCTCAATCCTGGTCCCAGTCCCGGTTCCGGTCCCGGTTCCAGTCCCGGTCCCGGTCCCAATTCTCGTCCTGATCTTGATCCTGGTCCTAATCCCGGTTCCAGTCTCAGTCTCGGTCCAAATCCCGGTTTCAGTTCCAATCCCAGTCCCAATCCCAGTCCTGGTCCCAATCCCAGTTCCAATCCCGGTCCCAATCCCGGTTCCGATCCCAATCCTGGTCCCAGTCCCGGTTCCGATCCCAGTCCCGGTTCCGATCCCAATCCCAGTTCCAATCCTGGTCTCAGTCCCAGTCCCGGTCCCAGTTCTGGTTCCAATCCCGATCCTGGTCCCAGTCCTGGTGCTGGACCCAATCCCGGTCCCTGTCCCAGTTCCAGTCCCAATCCTGGATCCAATCCCGGTCCCGATCCCAATCCCGATCCCAATCCCGGTTCCTGTCCTGGTTCCCATCCCGGTTCCCATCCCAATCCCGGTCCCTGTCCCAGTTCCAGTCCCAATCCTGGATCCAATCCCGATCCCGATCCCAATCCCGATCCCAGTCCCGGTTCCAGTCCCGATCCCAATCCCGGTTCCAGTCCCGGTCTCTGTCCCAATCCCGGTCCCAATCCCGGTTCCAGTCCCGATCCCGGTTCCAATCCCAATCCCGGTTCCAGTCCCGGTTCCGATCCCAATCCCGATCCCAATCCCGGTTCCAGTCCCGGTTCCGGTCCCGATCCCGATCCCAATCCCGATCCCAATCCCGGTTCCAGTCCCGGTTCCGGTCCCGATCCCAATCCCGGTTCCGGTCCCGATCCCGATCCCAATCCCGATCCCAATCCCGATCCCAGTCCCGGTTCCGGTCCCGGTTCCGATCCCAATCCCGATCCCAATCTCGGTTCCAGTCCCGGTTCCGGTCCCGATCCCGATCCCAATCCCGATCCCAATCCCGATCCCAATCCCGGTTCCAGTCCCGGTTCCAGTCCCGGTTCCAGTCCCGGTTCCAGTCCCGATCCCAATCCCGGTCCCAATCCCGGTTCCGGTTCCGATCCCAATCCCGGTTCCGGTCCCGATCCCGGTTCCGGTTCCGATCCCAATCTTGATCCCAATCCCGGTTCTGGCCCCGCCCTCTTTGCTCTGGCCCCGCCCCTGGGGGCTCTGGGCAGATTTTGGGGGGTCCCGAGGTGACTTTGGGGTGTCCCGGGGGATTCTGGGGGCTCTCGGGTTTTTTGGGGGGATTTTGGGGGTCCCGGGAGAATATTTGGCATCCTCAGAGGAATTTTTAGGGGTTCCTTGAAGGGATTTTGGGGTTTCCCAGGATTTTTGGGGTGTCCGGGGGGATTTTGGGCAATTTTGGGGTGTCTGGGGAAGCGATTTGGGATTCCCAGGGGGATTTTGGGGTGTCCCAAAGGGGATTTGGGAGATTTTGGGGGATCCCGAGGGATTTTGGGGTGTCCTGGGCTGATTTAGGGATTTTTGGGGTGTCCCGGGAGGGGATTTGGGGAATTTTGGGGTGCCCTGGAGGATTTTGGGGGATTTTGGGGTGTCCGGGGCTGATTTAGGAGATTTTTTTGGGGATTTTGGGGTGTTCTGGGACAAGATTTGGGGGTCCCAGGGGGATTTTGGGGTGTCCCAAAGGGGATTTGGGAGATTTTGGGGGATCCCGAGGGATTTTGGGGTGTCCTGGGCTGATTTAGGGATTTTGGGGTGTCCTGGGAGGGGATTTGGGGAATTTTGGGGTGGATTTTGGGGGATCCCCGGGTGATTTGGGGGATTTTGGGGTGTCCGGGGCTGATTTAGGAGATTTTTGGGGGGATTTTGGGGTGTTCTGGGACAAGATTTGGGGGTCCCAGGGGGATTTTGGGGTCAAATTTTGGGTTCTGGAGTCCCCAAATTTGGGGTTCGTGAGGGGTTTGGGGGGGGGGTCCCAAAATTTGGGGGGGATTTTGGGGGATTTGGGGGGATTTTGGGGATTTTGGGGGATTTTAGGGGGATTTTGGGGTGGATTTTGGGGCAGATTTGGGTGGAATTTTGGGGCGGATTTGGGGGGGATTTTGGGGGATTTTGGGGTGGATTGGGGGGGGATTTTGGGGGATTTTGGGGCAGATTTGGGGGGATTTTGGGGTGGATTTGGGGGGATTTTGGGGGATTTTGGGGCAGATTTGGGGGGGATTTTGGGGATTCTGGGGGATTTTGGGGCGGATTTGGGGGGGATTTTGGGAGATTTTGGGAGATTTTGGGGTGGATTTTGGGGTGGATTTTGGGGGATTTTGGGGTTGATTTGGGGTGGATTTTGGGGTGGATTTTGGGAGATTTTGGGGTGGATTTTGGGGGATTTTGGGGTGGATTTGGGGGGATTTTGGGGGATTTTGGGGTGGATTTGGGGGGATTTTGGGGGATTTTGGGGCAGATTTGGGGGGGATTTTGGGGGATTTTGGGGGGGATTTTGGGGGATTTTGGGGCGGATTTGGGGGGCATTTTTGGGGATTTTGGAGTGGATTTTGAGTGGATTTTTGGGAGATTTTGGGTTAATTTTGGGGTGGATTTTGGGGCGAATTTTGGGACAGATTTGCAGTAGATTTTGGGGGAATATTGGGGCAGATTTTGGTGTGGATTTTTGGGCGGATTTTGGGCAGATTTTGAGTGGATTTTTTGGGGGATTTTGGGTGGATTTTGGGGCAAATTTGGGGTGGATTTTGGAGGGACTTTGTGTGGATTTTGTGGAAATTTTGGGCGGATTTGGGGTGGACTTTGGGGGGATTTTGAGCGGATTTTTGGCAGATTTTGGGTGGATTTGGGGTGGATTTTTGGGGGGATTTTGAGGCGCATTTTGGGTGGATTTGGGGCGGATTTTGGGCGAATTTTGAGTGGATTTTTTGGGGGATTTTGGGTGACTTTTGGGGCGGATTTTGGGGGATTTTGGGGCGCATTTGCGGTGGATTTAGGGGGAATATTGGGGCGAATTTCGGGGTGGATTTTTAGGCGGATTTTTCGGTGGATTTTGAGGGATTTTGCGGCGGATTTTGAGATGGATTTTGGGTGGATTTCAGGAGATTTTGGGGCGGATTTTGGATGGAATTTGGGTGAATTTTGGGGTGTATTTTGGGCGGATTGGGGGCAGATTTTGGGTGGATTTTGGGGTTGATTTTGGGGCAGATGTTCAGGGGATTTTGAGTGGATTTGTGGCGGATTTTGAGCTGATTTTGGGGTGGATTTTGGGCGAATTTTGGGTGAATTTTGGGGGATTTTGGGGGAATTTCAGGTGGATTTTGGGGAGGATTTTTAAGTGGATTTTGGGGTGGATTTGGGGCAGATTTTGGGCAGATTTTGGGGGGACTTCCTATGGATTTTGGAGCAGTATTTTCGGCGGATTTTTGGGTGGATTTTGGACAGATTTTGGGTGGATTTTGAGCAGATTTTGGGTGGATTTTGAGCAGATTTTGGGGTGTATTTTGAGGAGGATTTTGGGGGACTTTTAGGCAGATTTTGGGTGGATTTTGTTGTGGATTTTGGACAGATTTTGGGTGGATTTTGAGCAGATTTTGGGGTGTATTTTGAGGAGGATTTTGGGGATATTTCGGGGTGGATTTGTGGGTATTTCAGAGCAGATTTTGGGGGAATTTTTTGGGGTATTTTGTGGGTATTTGGGGGTGGATTTTGGGCAGATTTTGAGCGGATTTTGCCGGAATTTTGGGGTGGATTATCGGGGAATTTTGGGGCGGATTTTGGGGGTATTTTGTGGGTATTTGGGGGCAGATTTTGGGGGTATTTTGTGGGGATTTTGGGTGGTTTTGGAGCGGATTTTGGGGTGTGTTTTGAGCGGATTTTGGGGTGTATTTTGAGCGGAGTTTGGGGTATTTTTGGGTGGATTTTTGGGGGAATTTTGCAGGAATTTTGGGGGTATTTTGTGGGTATTTGGGGGCGGATTTTTGGGGGTATTTTGTGGGTGTTTGGGGGGTATTTTAGGGGGATTTTGTGCAGATTTTGCACGGATTTTTGGGTGGATTTTGGGGGTATTTGGGGGCAGATTTTTGGGGGTATTTTGTGGGTATTTGGGGGGTATTTTAGGGGGATTTTGGGCGGATTTTGCACGGACTTTTGGGTGGATTTTGGGGGTATTTGGGGGTGGATTTTGTTGTGGATTTGGGGCGGATTTTGGGTGCGTTTTGAGCGGATTTTGGGGTGGATTTTGAGCGGGGTTTGGGGGATTTCGGGGCGGATTTTGTGGGCGTTTCGGGGCGGATTTTGCGGGGATTTTGGGGGTATTTTGTGGGTATTTGGGGGGTATTTTAGGGGGATTTTGGGCGGATTTTGCACGGATTTTTGGGTGGGTTTTGGGGGTGGATTTTGTTGTGGATTTGGGGCGGATTTGGGGTGTATTTTGAGCGGGGTTTGGGGGATTTCGGGGCGGATTTTGTGGGCGTTTCGGGGCGGATTTTGCGGGGATTTCGGGGGGATTTTGGGGGGCGTTTTGCCGGGGATTTTGGGGGTTCAGGCGGGTGCCCCCGCAGCCTGGGCGAGGAGTTCTACCGCGAGGCGCTGGAGCACTGCCGCAGCTACAACGCGCGGCTCTGCGCCGAGCGCAGCCTCCGCCTGCCCTTCCTGGACGCGCAGACCGGCGTGGCCCAGAGCAACTCCTACATCTGGATGGACAGCGCCCACCGGCGCCCCGGTGAGACCCCCGGAATGGGGAGGGACCCCCGAAATGGGGAGAGACCCCCGGGAATGGGGAGAGACCCCCTCGGGACCCCCAAAATGGGGAGGGACCCCCGAAATGGGGAGAGACCCCTGGGATTGGGGAGGGACCCCCGGGAATGGGGAGAGACCCCCCAAAATGGGGAGAGACCCCCAAAATGGGGAGAGACCCCTGGGATTGGGGAGAGACCCCTGGAGTGGGCAGGGACCCCCACGGGACCCCTGAAATGGGGAGGGACCCCCGAAATGGGGAGAGACCCCCGGGAATGGGGAGGGACCCCCGGGAATGGGGAGGGACCCCTGAAATGGGGAGGGACCCCCGAAATGGGGAGAGACCCCCGGGAATGGGGAGGGACCCCCGGGAATGGGGAGGGACCCCTGAAATGGGGAGGGACCCCTGAAATGGGGAGAGACCCCCGAAATGGGGAGAGACCCCCGAAATGGGGAGAGACCCCTGGGAATGGGGAGGGACCCCTGGGACCCCCGGGAATGGGGAGGGACCCCCAAAATGGGGAGGGAGCCCAGAGCAACTCCTACATCTGGATGGACGGCGCCCAGCGGCGCCCCGGTGAGACCCCCGGAATGGGGAGGGACCCCCAAAATGGGGAGAGACCCCCGGGAATGGGGAGAGACCCCCTCGGGACCCCCAAAATGGGGAGGGACCCCCGAAATGGGGAGAGACCCCTGGGATTGGGGAGGGACCCCCGGGAATGGGGAGAGACCCCCCAAAATGGGGAGAGACCCCCAAAATGGGGAGAGACCCCTGGGATTGGGGAGAGACCCCTGGAGTGGGCAGGGAACCCCCAGGCCCCCCACGGGACCCCTGAAATGGGGAGAGACCCCCGGGAGCCCCTGGGGACCCTCGAGATTGGGGAGAGACCCCCGGGATGGGAGAGAGACCCCCGGGACCCCCGGGAATGGGGAGAGACCCCCAAAATGGGGAGAGACCCCCGGGAATGGGGAGAGACCCCCAAAATGGGGAGAGACCCCCGGGAATGGGGAGAGACCCCCGGGAATGGGGAGAGACCCCCGGGAATGGGGAGAGACCCCCAAAATGGGGAGAGACCCCCTCGGGACCCCCTCAGGACCCCCGGGAATGGGGAGGGACCCCCAGGTCAGGTCAGGTCAGTTTGGGGCCAGGGTCACTCTGTGGTCACTCTGTGGTCACTGTGGTCACTCTGTGGTCACTCTGTGGTCACTGTGGTCAGTGTGGTCACTCTGTGGTCACTGTGGTCACTCTGTGGTCACTGTGGTCACTGTGGTCACTCTGTGGTCACTCTGTGGTCACTGTGGTCACTCTGTGGTCACTGTGGTCACTCGGTGTCCGGCCACGTCCCCAGGCCGCTGCCCCGGCCAGCTGCACTCGCAGCCCGTGGGGTCAGTTTGGGTCACTCTGTGGTCACTCTGTGGTCACTCTGTGGTCACTCTGGGGGTGCAGTGGTCACTGTGGTCACTCAGTGTCCATCCCCAGGCCACTTCCCCGGCCAGCTGCACTCGTACCCCGTGGGGTCAGTTTGGGTCACTCTGTGAGATCAGGGTCACTCTGGGGGTGCAGCGGTCACTCTGTGGTCACTGTGGTCACTCTGGGGGTGCAGCGGTCACTCTGTGGTCACTGTGGTCACTGTGTCCATCCCCAGGCCACTGCCCAGGCCAGCTGTACTCGTACCCCGTGGGGTCAGTTTGGGTCACTCTGTGGTCACTCTGGGGGTTCAGTGGTCACTCTGGGGGTGCGGTGGTCACTCTGGGGGTGCGGTGGTCACTCTGTGGTCACTCTGGGGGTTCAATGGTCACTCTGGGGGTGCAGTGGTCACTCTGGGGGTTCAGTGGTCACTGTGGTCACTCTGGGGGTTCAATGGTCACTCTGGGGGTGCAGTGGTCACTGTGGTCACTCTGTCCATCCCCAGGCCACTGCCCAGGCCAGCTGCACTCGTACCCCGTGGGGTCAGTTTGGGTCACTCAGTGGTCACTCTGGGGGTTCAGTGGTCACTCTGGGGGTGCGGTGGTCACTCTGGGGGTGCAGTGGTCACTGTGGTCACTCTGTCCATCCCCAGGCCACTGCCCAGGCCAGCTGTACTCGTACCCCGTGGGGTCAGTTTGGGTCACTCTGTGGTCACTCTGGGGGTTCAGTGGTCACTCTGGGGGTTCAATGGTCACTCTGGGGGTGCGGTGGTCACTGTGGTCACTCTGTCCATCCCCAGGCCACTGCCCAGGCCAGCTGTACTCGTACCCCGCCCGGTGCTGGCGCAAGAAGCGGCGCCTGAACATCCTGGAGGCGCCGAGGCTGCGGCCGTGTGAGTGCGGCCGGACAGCGGCCGGAGAGCGGCCGGAGAGGGGACACGGGGGACAGAGGGGCTGGAGTGGTCAGGGGGCGGCCGGAGAGTGGACACGGGGTGGACACGGGGAGGACGGAGGGGCTGCAGTGGTCAGGGGGCGGCCGGAGCGGGGACACGGGGTGGACGGAGGGGCTGGAGTGGTCAGGGGGTGGCCGGAGAGTGGCTGGAGTGGTCAGCAGGGTGGCCGGAGAGTGGTCAGAGGGTGGACAGAGGGTGGTCAGAGGGTGTCTGCAGTGGTCAGAGGGTGGCCGGAGAGTGGTCAGAGGGGTGGCCGGAGTGGCTGGAGTGGACCGGAGGGTGGCTGGAGTGGTCAGAGCGTGTCCGGAGCGTGTCCGGAGCGTGTCCGGAGCGCCGCTGACCACACTGACCGCGCTGACCACACTGACCGCTCTGACCGCACTGCCCACACTGACCACACTGACCACACTGACCACACTGACCGCACTGACCACACTGACCACACTGACCGCACTGACCGCACTGACCACACTGACCACACTGACCGCTCTGACCGCTCTGACCACACTGCCCTCGCTGCCATCACTGACCACACTGCCCACACTGACCACACTGACCACACTGACCACACTGACCACACTGACCACACTGACCACACTGACCACACTGCCCACACTGACCGCACTGACCACACTGACCACACTGACCACACTGACCACACTGACCGCACTGACCGCTCTGCCCACTCTGACCACACTGACCACACTGACCGCTCTGACCACACTGACCACACTGACCACACTGACCGCACTGACCACACTGACCACACTGACCACACTGACCGCACTGCCCACTCTGACCGCACTGACCGCTCTGCCCACTCTGACCGCACTGACCGCACTGCCCACACTGACCACACTGACCGCACTGACCACACTGACCACACTGACCGCACTGACCACACTGACCGCACTGACCGCACTGACCGCACTGACCACACTGACCACACTGCCCACACTGACCGCACTGACCACACTGACCACACTGCCCACACTGACCGCACTGACCGCACTGACCACACTGACCACACTGACCGCTCTGCCCGCCCTGACCGCACTGACCGCACTGACCACACTGACCGCACTGACCACACTGACCACACTGACCACACTGACCACACTGCCCACGCTGCCATCACTGACCACATTGACCACACTGACCGCACTGACCGCACTGACCACACTGACCACACTGACCACACTGCCCACACTGACCGCACTGACCACACTGACCGCACTGACCGCACTGACCACACTGCCCACACTGACCGCTCTGACCGCTCTGACCACACTGACCGCTCTGACCGCACTGACCACACTGACCACACTCCCCACACTGACCACACTGACCACACTGACCACACTGACCACACTCCCCACACTGACCACACTGACCACACTGACCACACTGACCACACTGACCGCACTGACCACACTGACCACACTGACCACACTGACCGCTCTGACCGCTCTGACCACACTGACCACACTGACCGCACTGACCACACTCCCCACACTGACCACACTGACCACACTGACCACACTGACCGCACTGACCGCACTGACCACACTGACCACACTGACCACACTGACCACACTGACCGCACTGACCACACTGACCACACTGACCACACTGCCCACACTGACCACACTGACCACACTGACCACACTGCCCACACTGACCGCTCTGCCCGCACTGACCACACTGACCGCACTGACTGCTCTGCCCACTCTGACCACACTGACCACACTGACCACACTGCCCACACTGACCACACTGCCCACACTGCCCACACTGACCACACTGACCACACTGACCACACTGCCCACACTGACCACACTGACCGCACTGACCACACTGACCTCACTGACCGCACTGACCGCACTGACCACACTGACCACACTGACCACACTGCCCACACTGACCGCACTGCCCACACTGACCACACTGCCCACACTGACCACACTGACCGCTCTGCCCGCCCTGACCGCACTGACCACACTGCCCACACTGACCACACTGACCACACTGACCACACTGCCCACACTGACCGCTCTGCCCGCACTGACCACACTGACCACACTGACCACACTGACCACACTGACCGCACTGACCGCACTGACCGCACTGACCACACTGACCGCTCTGACCACACTGACCACACTCCCCACACTGACCACACTGACCACACTGACCGCACTGACCGTACTGACCGCACTGACCACACTGACCACACTGACCACACTGACCGCTCTGACCACACTGACCGCTCTGACCACACTGACCACACTGACCACACTGACCACACTGACCGCACTGACCACACTGACCACACTGACCGCACTGACCGCACTGACCACACTGACCGCACTGACCGCACTGACCGCACTGACCGCACTGACCACGCTGACCACACTGACCACACTGACCACACTGACCACACTGACCGCACTGACCGCCGTGTCCGTGCCCTGCCAGACCTGGAGGCGCCGCTGCGCAGGGAGGGGGCTCTGCCCGAGGGGCCGGTGCTGGAGGCGCTGCTGAGCGCCGAGACCCCCCGAGACCCCCGAGGAGACCCCCGAGCCGCCGGTCAGTCTGTCTGTCCGTGTGTCCGTGTGTCCGTCTGCGTGTCCGTGTGTCCATGTGTCTGTCTGTGTGTGTGTCCGTGTGTCCGTGCTGAGCGCCGAGACCCCCGAGGAGACCCCCGAGGAGACCCCCGAGCCGCCGGTCAGTCTGTGTGTCCGTCCGTGTGTCCATCTGTGTGTCCGTCTGCGTGTCCGTGTGTCCGTCCGTGTGTCCGTGCTGAGCACCGAGACCCCCGAGGAGACCCCCGAGCCACCGGTCAGTCTGTCCGTGTGTCCGTGTGTCCGTGTGTCCGTCTGTGTGTCCGTGTGTCTGTCCTTCCGTGTGTCCGTCTGTGTGTCCGTGTGTCCATGTGTCTGTCTGTGTGTGTGTCCGTCTGTCCGTGCTGAGCGCCGAGACCCCCGAGACCCCCGAGGAGACCCCCGAGCCGCCGGTCAGTCTGTGTGTCCGTCCATGTGTCCGTCTGTCCGCCCGTGTGTCCATCTGTGTGTCCGTGTGTCCGTCTGTGTGTCCGTCTGTGTGTCCGTCTGTCCGTGCTGAGCGCCGAGACCCCTGAGACCCCCGAGGAGACCCCCGAGCCGCCGGTCAGTCTGTCTGTCCGTCTGTGTATGTGTCCGTGTGTCCGTCTGCGTGTCCGTGTGTCCGTCCGTGTGTCCGTCTGTCCATGCTGAGCACCGAGACCCCCAAGGAGACCCCCGACCCACCGGTCAGTCTGTCTGTCTGTCTGTGTGTCCGTCTGTCCATCTGTGTGTGTGTCCGTCCGTGTGTCCATCTGTCCGTCCGTGTGTCCATCTGTCCGTCCGTGTGTCCGTCTGTCCATCTGTGTGTCCATGTGTCCGTCCGTGTGTCCGTCCGTGTGTCCGTCTGTGTGTCCACCCGTGTGTCCATCTGTCCCCCCCTGTGTCCGTCCGTGTGTCCATCTCTCCATCTGTCCGTGTGCGTCCGTGTGTCCGTGCCTCAGTTTCCCCCTAAACCTCTGATTTCCCCCAAATTCCCCCCCAAAAAATCCCCAAACTCCCCCCCAAAAATCCTGATTTTCCCCCCCAAATTCCAGATTTCCCCAAAATCCCCAATTTTCCCCCCAAAAAATCCCCAGTTTTCCCCCCAACCCCCGATTTTCCCCAAAATCTCAAATTCTTCCAAAATTCCCATTTTCCCCCGTAATCCCGATTTCCCTGAATTTCCCCAAAATCTCCAAACTCCCGATTTCCCCCAAAATCCCGAATTTCCCCCAAAATCCCCAATTCCCCCAAATCCTGATTTCCCCCCAAAAATCCCCCAAATCCCAATTTCCCCTGAATTTCCCCAAAATCTCCAAAATCCCAATTTCCCCCCAAATCCCTCAAATCCCGATTTCCCTGAAATCCCCCAAAAATCCCGAATATTCCCCAAACTCCCAAATCCCCGATTTTCCCCCCAAATTTCCCCCCAAAATCCCTGTTTTTCCCGACCTCCCGTTTATTTTCCCCCTTTATCCTGATTTCCCGGTTTATTTTCCTGATTTCGCGCCGTTTTTTCCCGATTTTCCCGGTTTATTTTTCTCATTTCCTGGTTTATTTTCCCAATTTCCCGTTGATTCCCCGTTGATTTTCCCGATTTCCCGTGGTTTTTCCCCGTTTTTCCCGATTTCCCGTGGTTTTTCCCCGTTGATTTTCCCGATTTCCCGCGGTTTTTCCCCGTTTTTCCCGATTTCCTGTGGTTTTTCCCGATTTCCCGTGGTTTTCCCCCGTTTTTCCCAATTTCCCACGGTTTTTCCCCGTTGATTTTCCCGATTTCCCACGGTTTTTCCCCGTTTTCCCCCGTTTTTCCCGATTTCCCGTGGTTTTTTCCTGATTTCCCGTGGTTTTTCCCCGTTTTTCCTGATTTCCCACGGTTTTTCCCCGTTTTTCCCCGTTTTTCCCTGTTTTTTCCCGATTTTCCCCGTTTTTCCCCGATTTTCCCCGTTTTTCCCCGTTTTTCCTGATTTCCCGTGGTTTTCCCCCATTTTTCCCGATTTCCCGTGGTTTTTCCCCGTTGATTTTCCCGATTTCCCGCGGTTTTTCCCCGTTTTTCCCGATTTCCTGCGGTTTTTCCCGCGGTTTTCCCCCGTTTTTCCCGATTTCCCACTGTTTCTCCCCGTTTTTCCCCGTTTTCCCCCGTTGATTTTCCCGATTTCCCGCGGTTTTTCCCCGTTTTTCCCGATTTCCCACTGTTTCTCCCCGTTTTTCCCCGTTTTTCCCGTGGTTTTTCCCGATTTCCCACGGTTTTTCCCCGTTTTTCCTGCGGTTTTCCCCATTTTTCCCCGCGGTTTTCCCCCGTTTTTCCCGATTTCCCGTGGGTTTTCCCCGTTGATTTTCCCGATTTCCCGCGGTTTTTCCCCATTTTTCCCGCGGTTTTTCCCGATTTCCCGCGGTTTTATTCCCGTTTTTCCTGCGGTTTTTCCCGATTTCCCACGGTTTTTCCCCGTTTTTCCCCGTTTTTCCCGATTTCCCGCGGTTTTTCCCACGTTTTCCCCGTTTTTCCTGATTTCCCGCGGTTTTTTCCCGTTTTTCCCTGTTTTTCTCGCGGTTTTTCCTGATTTCCCGCGGTTTTTCCCGATTTCCCGCGCTTTCTCCCCGTTTTTCCCTGTTTTTCTCGGTTTTTCCCGCGGTTTTTCCCGCGGTTTTTTCCCGATTTCCCGCGGTTTTTCCCCGTTGATTTTCCCGATTTCCCGTGGTTTTTCCCCGTTTTTCCGTGGTTTTTCCCCGTTTTTCCCGATTTCCCATGGTTTTTCCCCGATTTTCCCGAGGTTTTTCCCTGTTTTTCCCGATTTCCCGTGGTTTTTCCCGGTTTTCCCCGATTTCCCGCGTTTTTTCCTGGTTTTTTCCCGATTTCCCGCGGTTTTTCCCCGTTGATTTTCCCGATTTCCCACGGTTTTTCCCGATTTCCCGCGGTTTTCCCGCGGTTTTTCCCGATTTCCCGCGGTTTTTCCCCGTTTTTCCCCGTGGTTTTTCCCGATTTCCCGCGGTTTTTCCCGATTTCCCGCGGTTTTTCGCGGTTTTTCCCGATTTCCCGCGGTTTTTCCCGCTTTCCCGCGGTTTTTCCCGATTTCCCGCGGTTTTTCCCGTTTTTTTCCGCGGTTTTTCCCGATTTCCCGCGGTTTTTCCCGGTTTTTCCCGCTGTTTTTCCCAATTTCCCGTGGTTTTTCCCACTTTCCTGCGGTTTTTCCTGATTTCCCGCGGTTTTTCCCAATTTCCCGCGGTTTTTCCCGATTTCCCGCGGTTTTTCCCGATGTCCCGCGGTTTTTCCCCGTTTTTCCCCGCGGTTTTTCCTGATTTCCCGCGGTTTTTCCCGATTCCCCGCGGTTTCTCCCCAGAAGCCGCCCCCGGCCGAGTTCCCGCACGAGCCCGAGGGCCCCGAGGAGGCGGAGGAGGAAACCCCGCGCGGGGCCGGGAGGAGGAACCGCGCACGCGGAAAGGTCAGAGACACACGCGGGACACACCGGGACACACCGGGACGGACGGACACACGGACACACCGGGACACACCGGGGACACACCGGGACACACCGGGACGGACGGACACACGGACACACCGGGACACACCGGGGACACACGGACACACCGGGACACGGGGACACACGGACACACCGGGGACACGGGGACACACGGACACACGGACACACCGGGACACACCGGGACACGGACACACGGACACGGGGACACACCGGGACACACGGACACGGGGACACACGGACACACGGACACACGGACACACCGGGACACACCGGGACACGGACACGGGGACACACGGACACACGGACACACCGGGGACACACCGGGACACACCGGGACACACGGACACACGGACACACCGGGACACACGGACACCGGGACACACGGACACCGGGACAGACGGACACACGGACACGGGGATGGATGGACGGACACACGGACACGGGGATGGACACACAGACGGACACATGGACACGGGGATGGATGGACGGACGGACACACGGACAGGGGGACGGACGGACGGACACGGGGACACGGGGACAGGGGGACAGACACACGGACACCGGGACGGACACGGGCATGGAGACACGGACACGGGGACGGATGGACACGGGGACACGGGGACGGACGGACGGACACACGGACACGGGGACACGGGGATGGACGGACACACGGACACGGGGACACACGGACACCGGGATGGACACACGGACACGGGGATGGATGGATGGACGGACGGACACACGGACACGGGGACGCGGGGACAGACACACGGACACGGGGACGGACACACGGACACGGGGACGGATGGACGGACGGACACACGGACACAAGGATGGACGGACGGACACAGGGACACGGGGACGGACACGCGGACACATGGACACCGGGACGGACGGGGGGACGGACACGGGGACAGACGGACAGACAGACAGCCGGACCTGTGGACAGATGGGACAGACGGACAGCTGGGCAGCGGGACAGCTGGACAGACAGACAGCCGGACAGACAGACAGATGGGACAGACAGACTAGACGGACAGACAGACAGGCAGACGGACAGATGGACAGACAGACAGCTGGGCAGCGGGATAGCTGGGCGTGTGGACAGACAGACAGACAGCGGGATGGACAGACAGCTGGATAGCGGGACAGACGGACAGATGGGACAGACGGACACACAGACGGACACACAGATGGACAGACGGACAGCCAGACAGTGGGACGGACGGACGGACAGACACACAGACAGACAGACAGCCGGACAGTGGGATGGACGGACAGATGGGACAGATGGGCTGGGCAGCCGGACAGATGGGCAGACAGACGGACAGACAGACGGACGGACAGACGGACAGACAGACGGACGGACAGACGGACAGACAGACGGACGGACAGACGGACAGTCGGGCACACGGACAGACGGACGGACAGACGGACACACAGACGGACAGACGGACAGTCGGGCACACGGACAGACGGACGGACAGACGGACGGACACACAGACGGACGGACAGACGGACAGTCGGGCACACGGACAAACGGACGGACAGACGGACGGACGGACAGTGGGATGGACGGACAGATGGGACAGATGGGCTGGGCAGCCGGACAGATGGGCACACGGACAGACAGACGGACAGCCGGACAGTCGGGCACACAGACGGACGGACAGACGGACGGACGGACGGATGGATGGACAGATGGGACAGATGGGCTGGGCAGCCGGACATCCGGGCAGACAGACGGACGGACAGACGGGCACACAGACAGCCGGGCACACGGACGGGCACACGGACAGACGGACGGACGGACGGACGGACGCTCAGCCGTGTCCCCGCCCGCAGGCGCTGGGGCTGGTGATGAAGAGGAGGGCGGCGGCGGCGGCGGCGGCGGCGGCGGACGCGGGGCTGGAGGAGAGAGACAAACCCTTCGTGTGCGACGGTGAGCGCGGCCCCGCCACGGGGAACTGCGGGAGTCTGGGGGTCCCTGCCCTGGTTTGGGGCAATTGGGGGGAGTTTGGGGGTCCCTGCCCTGGTTTGGGGCAATTTGGGGGGAGTTTGGGGGTCCCTGTGTTAATTTGGGGGGTTTTGGGGAGAGTTTGGGGGTCCCTGCCCTGCTTCTGGGGGGTTTTGGGGGGAGTTTGGGGGTCCCTGCTCTGGTTTGGGGCAATTTGGGGGGAGTTTGGGGGTCCCTGTGTTAATTTGGGGGGTTTTGGGGGGAGTTTGGGGGTCCCTGTGTTAATTTGGGGCAATTTGGGGTCTGGGTTGGGGGTCCCTGCCCTGGTTTTGGGGGGTTTTGGGGAGAGTTTGGGGGTCCCTGCCCTGGTTTTGGGGCAATTTGGGGGGAGTTTGGGGGTCCCCGCCCTGGTTTTGGGGGGTTTTGGGGGGTTTTGGGGTCCCTTTGCCAATTTTAGGGCATTTTCGGGGGGGTTGGGGCTCTGGTTTTGGGGCATTTTGGGGGGTTTTGCAGAGTTTTGGGGGTCTGGTTTTGGGGAGGTTTGGGGGTCCCTGCCCTGGTTTGGAGGAATTTGGGGTCTGGTTTGGGGGTCCCTGTGTTAATTTGGGGGGTTTTGGGGGGAGTTTGGGGGTCCCTGCTCTGGTTTTGGGGGGAATTTGGGGTCTGGTTTGGGGGTCCCTGCCCTGATTTTGGGGGGTTTTGGGGGGTTTTGGGGTCCCTTTGCCAATTTTAGGGCATTTTCGGGGGGCTTGGGGGTCTGGTTTTGGGGGGGTTTTGGGGGGTTTTGGGGGGTTTTGGGGGATTTTGGGGTTTTGCAGAGTTTTGGGGGTCTGGTTTTGGGGAGGTTTTGGGGTCCCCGTCCTGTTTTTGGGGTGGTTTTGGGGTGAATTTGGGAGGTTTGGGGGTCTGGTTTTGGGGAGGTTTGGTGGGTCCCTGCCCTGGTTTTGGGGTGAATTTGGGGTCTGGTTTTCAGGGGGTCCCTGCCCTGATATTGGGGGGTTTTGGGGTCCCTTTGCCAATTTTTGGGCATTTTCAGGGGGCTTGGGGGTCTGGTTTTGGAGGGGTTTTGGGGGATTTTGGGGGGTTTCACAGAGTTTTCGGGGAGGTTTTGGGGGTCTGGTTTTGGGGGGTTTTGGGGGGTTTTGGGGGGTTTCACAGAATTTTGGGGGTCTGGTTTTGGGGAGGTTTGGGGGTCCCCGTCCTGTTTTTGGGGTGGTTTTGGGGTGAATTTGGGGGGTTTGGGGGTCCCTGCCCTGGTTTGGAGGAATTTGGGGTCTGGTTTGGGGGTCCCTGTGTTAATTTGGGGGGTTTTGGGGGGAGTTTGGGGGTCCCTGCTCTGGTTTTGGGGGGAATTTGGGGTCTGGTTTGGGGGTCCCTGCCCTGATTTTGGGGGGTTTTGGGGGGTTTTGGGGTCCCTTTGCCAATTTTAGGGCATTTTCGGGGGGCTTGGGGGTCTGGTTTTGGGGGGGTTTTGGGGGGGTTTTGGGGGGTTTTGGGGGATTTTGGGGGATTTTGGGGTTTTGCAGAGTTTTGGGGGTCTGGTTTTGGGGAGGTTTTGGGGGTCCCTGTCCTGGTTTTGGGGTGGTTTTGGGGTGAATTTGGGAGGTTTGGGCTCTGGTTTTGGGGTCCCCGTGCCCATTTGGGTTCTTTTGGGGGGGGGGGGTTTGGGGTCCCTGTCCTGTTTTTGGGGTGAATTTGGGGGGTTTGGGGGTCTGGCTTTAGGGGGGATTTTGGGGCGATTTTGGGGGGTTTGGGCTCCGCTTTGGGGGTCCTTGTCCCGTTTTTGGGGACCCTGGGCCAATTTTGGGGTTTTTGGGGGGGATTTTGGGGTCCCTGTGCCAATTTTGGGGTTTTTTGGGGGGGGATTTGGGGTCCCTGCCCTGGTTTTTTGGTCTTTTTTGGGTGGTTTTGGGGTCCTTGTGCCAATTTTGGGGTGTTTGGGGGGGATTTTGGGGTTCGTGTCCCATTTTTGGTGTTTTGGGGGTGGTTTTGGGGTCCCTGCCCTGGTTTTTTGGTGTTTTTTGGGGGGATTTGGGGTCCTTGTGCCAATTTTGGGGTGTTTGGGGGGGATTTTGGGGTTCGTGTCCCATTTTTGGTGGTTTGGGGGTGGTTTTGGGGTCCCTGTGCCAATTTTGGGTTTTTTGGGGTGGTTTTGGGGTCCCTGTGCCAATTTTGGGGTGTTTGGGGGGGATTTTGGGGTTCGTGTCCCATTTTTGGTGTTTTGGGGTGGTTTTGGGGTCCCTGTGCCAATTTTGGGGTTTTTTTGGGGGGATTTTGGGGTCCCTGCCCTGGTTTTTTGGTATTTTGGGGTCCCTGTGCCAATTTTGGGGTTTTTGGGATGGATTTGGGGTCCCTGCCCTGTTTTTTTGGTGTTTTTTTGGTGTGGTTTTGGGGTCCCTGTGCCATTTTTGGTGTTTTTGGGGTCCCTGTGCCAATTTTGGGTTTTTTGGGTGGTTTTGGGGTTCCTGTGCCAATTTTGGGGTTTTTGGGGGGGATTTTGGGGTTCGTGTCCCATTTTTGGTGTTTTGGGGTGGTTTTGGGGTCCCTGTGCCAATTTTGGGGTTTTTGGGGGGATTTTGGGGTTTGTGTCCCATTTTTGGGGTTTTTGGGGGGGATTTTGGGGTCCCTGCCCTGGTTTTTTGGTGTTTTTTGGGTGGTTTTGGGGTCCCTGTGCCAATTTTGGGGTTTTTGGGGGGATTTTGGGGTTCGTGTCCCATTTTTGGGGCTTTTTGGGGTGTCTGATCCGATTTTGGGGGTTTTGGGGTCCTCGGAGCCCAGTGAGTGACCGCTGACCCCGAGTGACCACTGAGTGACCACTGAGTGACCGCTCGGACATTGAGTGACCACTGAGTGACCGCTGACCCCGAGTGACCATTGAGTGACCGCTGAGTGACCGCTCGGACATTGAGTGACCACTGAGTGACCGCTGAGTGACCGCTCGGACATTGAGTGACCACTGAGTGACCACTCAGACCCCGAGTGACCACTGAGTGACCGCTGACCCCGAGTGACCACTGAGTGACCGCTCGGACATTGAGTGACCATTGAGTGACCGCTGACCCCAAGTGACCACTCAGACCCTGAGTGACCACTGGGACACAGTGACCACTGAGACACCGAGTGACCGCTGACCCCGAGTGACCGCTGACCCCGAGTGACCGCTCACACCCTGAGTGACCGCTGACCCCGAGTGACCGCTGACCCCGAGTGACCGCTGACCCTGACTGCTCACCCTGAGTGACCACTCCCTCCAAATGACCCCTTGGACCTTGAGTGAGCGCTCACCCCGAGTGACCACTGGCCCTGAGTGACCACTGACCATTGACTGACCACTGACCCTGAGTGACCATTGACCACTGACTGACCCCGAGTGACCACTGACCCTGAGTGACCACTGACCATTGACTGACCCTGAGTGACCACTGACCCTGAGTGACCACTGACCCTGAGTGACCCTGAGTGACCACTGACCATTGACTGACCCTGAGTGACCACTGACCCTGAGTGACCACTGACCCTGAGTGACCATTGACTGACCCTGAGTGACCACTGACCCTGAGTGACCACTGACCCTGGGTGACCACTGACCATTGACTGACCCTGAGTGACCACTGACCCTGAGTGACCACTGACCATTGACTGACCACTGACCCTGAGTGACCATTGACCACTGACTGACCCCGAGTGACCACTGACCCTGAGTGACCCCGAGTGACCACTGACCCTGAGTGACCCTGAGTGACCACTGGCCCTGAGTGACCGCTGACCGTGACTGACCACTCCCCCCAAATGGCCCCTTAGACCCTGAGTGACCACTGAGCCCGAGTGACCACTGAGCCCCAGTGCTCACTGACCCTGAGTGACCACTGACCATTGACTGACCACTGACCATTGACTGACCCCAAGTGCCCACTGACTGACCCTGAGTGACCATTGAGTGACCACTGACTGACCCCGAGTGCCCACTGACCATTGAGTGACCACTGACCATTGAGTGACCACTGACTGACCCCGAGTGCCCACTGACCATTGAGTGACCACTGACCACTGAGTGACCACTGACTGACCACTGACCACTGAGTGACCATTGACTGACCCTGAGTGACCCCGAGTGACCATTGACTGACCCCGAGTGACCACTGACTGACCACTGACCTGAGTGACCACTGACTGACCCTGAGTGACCCCGAGTGACCATTGAGTGACCACTGAGTGACCGTTTATCTTGCACAGTGTGCGGGAAGCGCTACAAGAACCGCCCGGGGCTCAGCTACCACTGCAGCCACACGCACCATTGACTGACCACTGACCTGAGTGACCACTGAGTGACCCCGAGTGACCACTGACTGACCACTGACCTGAGTGACCACTGACTGACCCCGAGTGACCATTGACTGACCACTGACCTGAGTGACCACTGAGTGACCCTGAGTGACCATTGACTGACCACTGACCCTGAGTGACCATTGACTGACCACTGACCCTGAGTGACCACTGACTGACCACTGACCTGAGTGACCACTGACTGACCCTGAGTGACCATTGACTGACCACTGACCTGAGTGACCACTGACTGACCACTGACCCTGACTGACCACTGACTGACCACTGACCCTGACTGACCACTGACTGACCCTGAGTGACCACTGACTGACCACTGACCTGAGTGACCACTGACTGACCACTGACCTGAGTGACCACTGACTGACCCTGAGTGACCACTGACTGACCCTGAGTGACCACTGACTGACCACTGACCCTGACTGACCACTGACTGACCCTGAGTGACCACTGACTGACCACTGACCTGAGTGACCACTGAGTGACCATTAACTGACCATTTACCCCTCACAGTGTGTGGGAAGCGCTACAAGAACCGCCCGGGGCTCAGCTACCACTACAGCCACACGCACGCGGCCGAGGAGGAGGGCGAGGAGCCGGGGGGGGGCGCGGGGCCCCCCCGCAGGAACCACCACCGGCGTGAGGGGGGAGGGGCAGCAACGGGGGGGGGGGCGGGGCCGTTTTTGGGGGTCTCTGATGGGTTTTGGGGGGGGGGTCTGGGAGGGTTTGGGGAGGTTTGGTGCCGTTTTTGGGGGTCTCTGATGGGTTTTGGGGGGTTTGGGGAGGGTTTGGGGAGGTTTGGTGCCGTTTTTGGGGGTCTCTGGGCCGGTTTTGGGGGGTTTTGGGAGGGGTTTGGGGGTCTCTGATGGGTTTTGGGGGGTTTTGGGAGGGGTTTGGGGGGGTTTGGGGGGGTTTGGGGAGGTTTGGTGCCGTTTTTGGGGGTCTCTGATGGGTTTTGGGGGGTTTTGGGAGGGGTTTGGGGGTCTCTGGGCCGGTTTTGGGGGGTTTTGGGAGGGTTTGGGGACATTTGGAGGGTCTGGGGTGGGTTTGGGGAGGGTTTGGGGAGGTTTGGTGCCGTTTTTGGGGGTCTCTGGGCCGGTTTTGGGGGGTTTTGGGAGGGGTTTGGGGGTCTCTGTTGGGTTTTGGGGGGTTTTGGGAGGGGTCTGGGAGGGTTTGGGGAGGGTTTGGTGCCGTTTTTGGGGGTCTCTGATGGGTTTTGGGGGGGGGGTCTGGGAGGGTTTGGGGAGGGTTTGGGGAGGTTTGGTGCCGTTTTTGGGGGTCTCTGGGCCGGTTTTGGGGGGTTTTGTCCCCTTTTTGGGGGTCTCCGATGGTTTTTGGGGGGTTTTGGGAGGGGTTTGGGGGTCTCTGATGGGTTTTGGGGGGTTTTGGGAGGGGTTTGGGGGGGTTTGGGGGGGTTTGGGGAGGTTTGGTGCCGTTTTTGGGGGTCTCTGATGGGTTTTGGGGGGTTTGGGGAGGGTTTGGGGAGGGTTTGGTGCCTTTTTTGGGGGTCTCTGGGCCGGTTTTGGGGGGTTTTGGGAGGGGTTTGGGGGTCTCTGATGGGTTTTGGGGGGTTTTGTCCCCTTTTTGGGGGTCTCTGATGGTTTTTGGGGGGTTTTGGGAGGGGTTTGGGGGTCTCTGATGGGTTTTGGGGGGTTTTGGGAGGGGTCTGGGTGGGTTTGGGGAGGGTTTGGGGAGGTTTGGTGCCGTTTTTGGGGGTCTCTGGGCCGGTTTTGGGGGGTTTTGGGGGGGGTTTGGGGGTCTCTGATGGGTTTTGGGGGGTTTTGGGAGGGGTTTGGGGGTCTCTGTTGGGTTTTGGGGGGTTTTGGGAGGGTTTGGGGAGGGTTTGGGGAGGATTTGGTGCCGTTTTTGGGGGTCTCTGGGCCGGTTTTGGGGGGGTTTGGGAGGGGTTTGGGGGGGTTTGGGGAGGTTTGGTGCCGTTTTTGGGGGTCTCTGATGGGTTTTGGGGGGGTTTTGGGAGGGTTTGGGGAGGGTTTGGGGAGGTTTGGTGCCGTTTTTGGGGGTCTCTGGGCCGGTTTTGGGGGGTTTTGTCCCCTTTTTGGGGGTCTCTGATGGTTTTTGGGGGGTTTTGGGAGGGGTTTGGGGGTCTCTGGGCCGGGTTTGGGGGGTTTTGGGAGGGGTTTGGGGGTCTCTGATGGGTTTTGGGGGGTTTTGGGAGGGGTCTGGGAGGGTTTGGGGAGGGTTTGGGGAGATTTGGTGCCGTTTTTGGGGGTCTCTGTTGGGTTTTGGGGGGTTTTGGGAGGGTTTGGGGAGGGTTTGGGGAGGATTTGGTGCCGTTTTTGGGGGTCTCTGATGGGTTTTGGGGGGTTTTGGGGGGGTTTGGGGAGGGTTTGGGGAGGTTTGGTGCCGTTTTTGGGGGTCTCTGGGCCGGTTTTGGGGGGGTTTGGGGGGGTTTGGGGGGGTTTGGGGAGGTTTGGTGCCGTTTTTGGGGGTCTCTGATGGGTTTTGGGGGGGGGTCTGGGAGGGTTTGGGGAGGGTTTGGGGAGGGTTTGGGGAGGGTTTGGTGCCTTTTTTGGGGGTCTCTGGGCCGGTTTTGGGGGGTTTTGGGAGGGGTTTGGGGGTCTCTGATGGGTTTTGGGGGGTTTTGGGAGGGGTTTGGGGGGGTTTGGTGCCGTTTTTGGGGGTCTCTGTTGGGTTTTGGGGGGTTTTGTCCCCTTTTTGGGGGTCTCTGATGGTTTTGGGGGGTTTTGGGAGGGGTTTGGGGGTCTCTGGGCCGGTTTTGGGGAGTTTTGGGGGGGGTTTGGGGGTCTCTGATGGTTTTGGGGGGGTTTGGTGCCATTTTTGGGGATCTCTGATGGGTTTTGGGGGGTTTTGGGAGGGGTCTGGGAAGGGTTTGGGGAGGTTTGGTGCCTTTTTGGGGGTCTCTGATGGTTTTTGGGGGGTTTTGGGAGGGGTTTGGGGGTCTCTGGGCCGGTTTTGGGGGGTTTTGGGAGGGTTTGGGGACATTTGGAGGGTCTGGGAGGGTTTGGGAAGGGTTTGGGGAGGTTTGGTGCCGTTTTTGGGGGTCTCTGATGGTTTTTGGGCGGTATTGGGAGGGGTTTGGGGATCTCTGGGCCGGTTTTGGGGAGTTTTGGGAGGGGTTTGGGGGTCTCTGATGGTTTTGGGGGGGTTTGGTGCCATTTTTGGGGATCTCTGATGGTTTTTGGGGGGGTTTTGGGAGGGTTTTGGGGGGGTTTGGGGAGGGTTTGGGGAGGTTTGGTGCCTTTTTGGGGGGTCTCTGTTGGGTTTTGGGGGGTTTTGGGAGGGGTTTGGGGGTCTCTGGGCCGGTTTTGGGGGGGTTTTGGGAGGGTTTTGGGGACATTTGGAGGGTCTGGGGAGGGGTCTGGGAGGGTTTGGGAAGGGTTTGGGGGGTTGGTCCCCTTTTTGGGGGTCTCTGGGCCGGTTTTGGGGGGTTTTGGGAGGGTTTGGGGACATTTGGAGGGTTTGGGGAGGGGTCTGGGAAGGGTTTGGGGAGGTTTGGTGCCTTTTTGGGGGTCTCTGATGGTTTTGGGAGGGGTTTGGGGGTCTCTGTGCTGGTTTTGGGGGGTTTTGTCCCCTTTTTGGGGTGTCTGTGCTGGTTTTGGGGGGGGTTTGGGGGGGTTTGAGGGGGGTCTGGGGGGTTTTGAGGGGGATTTGGGGGATTTTGAGTGGGTATGGGGGGGATTTGGGGGGTTTGGTCGCCTTTTTGGGGGTCTCTGGGCCGGTTTTGGGGGGTTTTGGGAGGGTTTGGGGACATTTGGAGGGTCCGGGGTGGGTTTGGGGAGGGGTTTGGGGGGGTTCTCTGTTGTTTTGGGGGGTTTTGTCCCTTTTTTGGGGGTCTCTCTGCTGGTTTTGGGTGGGTTTGGGGGGGTTCTCTGTTGTTTTGGGGGGTTTTGTCCCTTTTTTGGGGGGTCTCTCTGCTGGTTTTGGGGGGCTTTGGGAGGGATTTGAGGGGTTCGGGGAAGTTTAGGGGGGATTTGGGGCTGTTTGGGGGGTTCTGGGGTGGGTTCAAGGGGGATTTGAGGGGGGTTTGGGGGTTTGGGAGGGTTTGGGGCGTTTAGGGGACATTTGGGGATTATTTGGGGGTGAGTTTAGGGCGATTTGAGGGGGGTTTGGTCCCATTTTTGGGGGGTTTTGGGAGGGTTTGGGGGTTTCGGAGGGGGTTGGGGGCGTTTCCATCCCTTTTTGGGGGTGTCTGCGCTGGTTTTGGGGGGGTTTGGGGCGCTTTGGGGGGGCTCTGGGCCGGCTTTGAGGGGGTTTGGGAGTTTTGAGGGGGATTGGGGGCGGTTTTGGGGGGCTTGGGTGAGATTTGAGGGGGATTTGGGGGGGTTTGTGCTGATTTTGGGGGGTTTTGGTCCCATTTTGGGGGGTTTTGGTCCCATTTTGGGGGGTTTGGTGCCGATTTTGGGGAGTTTGTGCCGATTTTGGGGGGTTTTGTTCCCATTTTGGGGGGTTTTGTGCTGATTTTGGGGGGTTTTGGTCCCATTTTGTGCTGATTTTGGTCCCATTTTGGGGGTGTTTGTGCTGATTTTGGGGGGTTTTGGTCCCATTTTGGGGGGGTTTGGTCCCATTTTGGGGGGTTTTGTGCTGATTTTGGGGGGTTTTGGTCCCATTTTGGGGGGTTTTGGTCCCATTTTGGGGGGTTTGGTCCCATTTTGGGGGGTTTTGTGCTGATTTTGGGGGGTTTTGGTCCCATTTTGGGGGGTTTGGTCCCATTTTGGGGAGTTTGTGCTGATTTTGGGGGGTTTTGGTCCCATTTTGGGGGGTTTTGGTCCCATTTTGGGGGGTTTTGGTCCCATTTTGGGGGGTTTGGTCCCATTTTGGGGAGTTTGTGCTGATTTTGGGGGGTTTTGGTCCCATTTTGGGGGGTTTGGTCCCATTTTGGGGGGGTTTGTGCTGATTTTGGGTGGTTTTTGTCCCATTTTGGGGGGTTTGTGCTGATTTTGGGGGTTTTGGTCCCATTTTGGGGGGTTTTGTGCTGATTTTGGGGGGTTTTGGTCCCATTTTGGGGGGTTTTGGTCCCATTTTGGGGGGGGTTTGTGCTGATTTTGGGGGGTTTTGGTCCCATTTTGGGGGGTTTGGTGCCGATTTTGGGGTGTTTGGGCTGATTTTGGGGGTTTTGGTCCCATTTTGGGGGGTTTTGGTCCCATTTTGGGGGGTTTGGTCCCATTTTGGGGGTGTTTGTGCTGATTTTGGGGGGTTTTGGTCCCATTTTGGGGAGTTTTGGTCCCATTTTGGGGGGTTTTGGTCCCATTTTGGGGGGGTTTGGTCCCATTTTGGGGGGGTTTGTGCTGATTTTGGGTGGTTTTTGTCCCATTTTGGGGGGTTTGTGCTGATTTTGGGGGGTTTTGGTCCCATTTTGGGGGGTTTGTGCTGATTTTGGGGGGGTTCAGGGTGGTCTGTGCAGGTTTTGGGGGGCTTTGGGGCAGTTTTGGTCCCATTTTCGGGGGTTTTTGTCCCATTTTGGGGGGTTTGGGGGTACCTGTCCCCGTTTTGGGGGGTTTGGGGTTGGTTTGGGGGGGTCTTCACCCCCTTTTTTGTGCCTTTCTTCCCCCAGAGTTTTACAAAGAGTTCAACTGGGCCCCCGAAAACCAGCGCAGGAACACAGGTACCCCAAAACCCCAAAATTCACCCCAAAATCCCTCAAAATCACCCCAAAATGCCCCAAATTCACCCCAAAATCCCCAAATACACCCTAAAATGCCACAAATTCACCCCAAAACGCCCCAAATTCACCCTAAAATGCCACAAATTCACACCAAAATCCCCAAATACACCCCAAAATCCCCAAATACACCCCAAAATACCTCAAAATCACCCCAAAATCCCCAAATTCACCCCAAAATGCCCCAAATTCACCCCAAAATGCCCCAAATTCACCCCAAAATCCCAAAATTCACCCCAAAATACCTCAAAATCACCCCAAAATCCCCAAATTCACCCCAAAATGCCCAAATTCACCCTAAAATGCCACAAATTCACCCCAAAATGCCCCAAATTCACCCCAAAATCCCCAAATACACCCCAAAATGCCACAAATTCACCCCAAATGCCCCAAATTCACCCTAAAATGCCCCAAATTCACCCCAGAATGCCCCAAATTCACCCCAAAATGCCCAAATTCACCCCAAATACCCCAAATTCACCCCAAAATCCCCAAATACACCCCAAAATGCCCAAATTCACCCTAAAATGCCCCAAATTCACCCCAAAATCCCCAAATACACCCCAAAATGCCCAAATTCACCCTAAAATGCCCAAATTCACCCCAAAATGCCCAAATTCACCCTAAAATGCCCCAAATTCACCCCAAAATCCCCAAATACACCCCAAAATGCCCAAATTCACCCTAAAATGCCCCAAATTCACCCCAAAATCCCCAAATACACCCCAAAATGCCCAAATTCACCCTAAAATGCCCTAAATTCACCCCAAATGCCCCAAATTCACCCTAAAATCCCACAAATTCACCCCAAAATACCTCAAAATCACCCCAAAATCCCAAAATTCACCCCAAAATGCCCCAAATTCACCCCAAAATCCCCCTAAGTTCACCCAAATTTACCCCAAAATCATCCAAAATCCCCCAAATCCCCTCCAAAATCCCCCAAATTCACCCCAAATCTCCCAAAATCTCCCAAACTCACCCCAAATCCCCCAAAATTCGCCCAAAATCCCCAAATCCCCCCAAAATCTCCCCAAATATCCCAAACTCACCCCAAAATCCCCCAAATTCACCCCAAAATCCCCAAATCCCCCCAAAATCCAAAAATATTGTGGGATTTTTTCCGAAATTTTTGGGGTCCCACCCCACATTTTGGGGCTGTCTGGGGGATTTATTTCGGGGAGCTCAGGAGATTTTGGGGTTGGGGTTTTTTTGTTCATTTTTGGGGTCTTTTGTGGGGTTTTTTTTGTTCATTTTTGGGGTCTTTTGTGGGGCTTTTTTGTTCATTTTTCGTGTGGTTTTGATGATTTTATTTGGGGTTTTTTTGGGTTTTTTTTTGCAGAATTTTTTTCGCGGTCCCCCCCCCACATTTTGGGGGTGTCTGGGGGGGTTTTTTTGGGGAGACTCAGGAAATTTTGAATTTCTTTGAGGACCTTTTGTGCGGGGTTTTTTGGTTCTTTATTTTTTTTTATTTTTTCGTGTATTTTAGTGGTTTTTTGGATTTTTTTTGTGGGGTTTTTTTTGATTCTTTTTTTTATTTATTTTTATTTTTTCGTCGATTTTAGTGGTTTTTTGATTTTTCCTTGTGGGGTTATTTGGTTCTTTTTACTTTTATTTTTTCGTGTATTTTAGTGGTTTTTGGATTTTTTTTGCGGGGTTTTTTGGTTCTTTTTATTTTTATTTTTTAGTGTATTTTAGTGGTTTTTGGATTTATTTTTGCAGGATTTTTTGGTTCTATTTTTTAATTTATTTTTATTTTTTCGTGTATTTTAGTGGTTTTTGGATTTATTTTTGCAGGGTTTTTTGGTTCTATTTTTTAATTTATTTTTATTTTTTCGTGTATTTTAGTGGTTTTTAGATTTTTTTTGCGGGGTTTTTTGGTTCTTTTTTTGTTTTTATTATTATTTTTCGTGCATTTTAGTGGTTTTTGGATTTTTTTCGCGGGGTTTTTTGGTTCTTTTTTTATAATTTATTTTTATTTTTTCGTGAATTTTAGTGGTTTTTGGATTTTTTTTGCGGGGTTTTTTGGTTCTTTTTTTTATTATTATTTTTTCGTCTATTTTAGTGGTTTTTAGGATTTTTTTTGCAGGGTTTTTTGGTTCTTTATTTTTATTTTTTCGTGTATTTTAGTGGTTTTTTGGATTTTTTTGTGGGGTTTTTTGTTCATTTTTGGGGTTTTTTTGTGGGTTTTTGGTTCATTTTTGGTTTTTTTTTTTTTTTGTGGGTTTTTTGTGGGTTTTTTTGTTCATTTTTTGGGATTTTTCTGGTGGTTTTTGGTTCATTTTTTGGGGGTTTTTTTGTGGGTTTTTGGTTCATTTTTGGAAATTTTGAATTTTTTGAGGACCTTTTTTGTGGGGTTTTTTGGTTCTTTTTTTTAATTTATTTTTATTTTTTCGCGTATTTCAGTGGTTTTTTGGATTTTTTTCGCGGGGTTTTTTGGTTCTTTTTTTTTTTTAATTTATTTTTATTTTTTCGCGTATTTCAGTGGTTTTTTGCATTTTTTTCGCGGGGTTTTTCGGTTCTTTTTTTTATTATTATTTTTTCGTGTATTTTAGTGGTTTTAGGATTATTCCGTGGGGTTTTTTGGTTCTTTTTTTTTAAATTTATTTTTATTTTTTCGCGTATTTCAGCGGTTTTTTGGATGTTTTCCGCGGGGTTTTTTGGCGGGATTTTTTCGGGGTCCCCCCAGCACGTTTGGGGGTCCCCTCTCGCCCCTCCCCCCCCTCGTTTCAGGCCGCCCCGCCCCCCCCGGGGCCCCCCCCCGAGGGTCCCTGCGATTTCTGCGCCGGCGGGAACCGAACCCGCGGCGGCGACGAGCAGCTGATCACGTGTGCGGACTGCGGGAGGGCAGGTGGGACAGCGGGGACAGCGGGGACAGCGGGGACAGCGGGGACAGCGGGGGGGTTGGGGACATTGGGGGGATTGGGGACATTGGGGACACCGGGGACAGCGGGGACAGCGGGGACAGCGGGGACATTGGGGGGATTGGGGGGATTGGAGACACTGGGGGGATTGGGGACAGCGGGGACAGCGGGGACACATTGGGGGGGTTGGGGACATTGGGGACAGCGGGGACATTGGGGACATTGGGGGGACATTGGGGACATTGGGGGGATTGGGGACATTGGGGGGACATTGGGGACATTGGGGGGACATTGGGGACATTGGGGGGATTGGGGACATTGGGGACACTGGGGACAGTGGGGACAGCGGGGACACATTGAGGATATTGGGGGGACATTGGGGACAGCGGGGACATTGGGGACACCGGGGACAGCGGGGACAGCGGGGACAGCGGGGACATTGGGGGGATTGGGGGGATTGGAGACACTGGGGGGATTGGGGACATTGGGGACATTGGGGACATTGGGGGGACATTGGGGGGATTGGGGACATTGGGGACACTGGGGACAGTGGGGACAGCGGGGACACATTGAGGATATTGGGGGGACATTGGGGACAGCGGGGACATTGGGGACATTGGGGAGATTGGGGACATTGGGGACATCGGGACATTGGGGACATTGGGGAGATTGGGGACATTGGGGAGATTGGGGACATTGGGGACAGCGGGGACATTGGGGGGCTTGGGGGGATTGGAGACACTGGGGGGATTGGGGACATTGGGGACATTGGGGGAATTGGGGGAACATTGGGGACATTGGGGGGACATTGGGGGGACATTGGGGACATTGGGGGGGTTGGGGACATTGGGGACAGCGGGGACATTGAGGGCATTGGGGGGACATTGGGGGGACATTGAGGGGGTTGGGGACATTGGGGACATTGGGACAGTGGGGACATTGGGGACAGTGGGGGGGTTGGGGACATTGGGGGGACATTGGGGGGATTGGGGGGATTGGGGGGACATTGAGGGGACATTGAGGGGACATTGGGGACATTGGGGACAGCGGGGGGACATTGGGGACATTGGGGCATTGGGGACATTGGGGGGACATTGGGGGGACATTGGGGGGATTGGGGGGATTGGAGACACTGGGGGGATTGGGGACATTGGGGGACATTGGGGACACTGGGGCGACATTGGGGACATTGGGGGAATTGGGGGAACATTGGGGACATTGGGACAGTGGGGACAGTGGGGACACCAGGGGGATCAGGCACACTGGGGACATTGGGGGGACATTGGGGACATTGGGGGCACATTGAGGGGATTGGGGATATTGGGGGGATTGGGGACATTGGGGGGACATTGGGGGACATTGGGGGACATTGGGGACATTGGGGACATTGGGGGGACATTGGGGACATTGGGGGGACACTGGGGGAGTTGGGGACATTGAGGACATTGGGGATTTGGGGACATTAAGGGGACATTGGGGGCACCAGGGGGATTGGGGGGACATTTGGGCATTGGGGACATTGAGGGGATTGGGGGGACATTGGGGACATTGGGGACACTGGGGGGATTGGGGGGATTGGGGACATGGGGGGACATTGGGGACATTGGGGACATTGGGGGGGTTGGGGACATTGGGGACAGCGGGGGGACATTGGGGACATTGGGGCATTGGGGACATTGGGGACATTGGGGACATTGGGGGGACATTGGGGGACATTGGGGACATTGGGGGGACATTGGGGGGACATTGGGGACACTGGGGGGACATTGGGGGGACATTGGGGGGACATTGGGGACATTGGGGGGACATTGGGGGGACATTGGGGGGACACTGGGGGGACATTGGGGGGACACTGGGGGGGACATTGGGGACATTGGGGGACATTGGGGACATTGGGGACATTGGGGGGACATTGGGGACATTGGGGACATTGTGGATTTGGGGCCCAGCTGGCTTTGGGGTTCTGGGCTGGAATTTTCAGGATCCGTTTGGAATTTTGGGGCTGTTCAAGGTGCAGAATTTGGGGATTTTTAAGGCGCTTTTGGGGGATTTCTGAGGTGATTTTGGGGCTGGTTTTGGGTTAATTTTGGGTTTTTTAAGTGTGAAGTTTTTGGGGTTTTTAGGGTATTTTTGAGGTAATTTTTGAGGTAATTTTGGGGCCAGTTATGGGTAATTTGGGGGTTTTTTAGGTGTGAAGTTTTTGGGGTTTTTAGGGTATTTTTGAGGTAATTTTGGGGCCGGTTATGGGTAATTTGGGGGTTTTTAAGGTGTGAAGTTTTTGAGGGGTTTTAGGGCATTTTTGAGGTAATTTTGGGGGTGATTTTGGGGCCGGTTATGGGTCATTTGGGGGGTTTTTAAGGTGTGAAGTTTTTGGGGTTTTTAGGGTATTTTTGAGGTCATTTTGGGGCCGGTTATGGGTACTTTGGGTCTTTTAAGGTGTGAAGTTTTTGGGGTTTTTAGGGTATTTTTGAGGTAATTTTTGAGGTAATTTTGGTGCCGGTTATGGGTAATTTTGGGTTTTTTAAGGTGTGAAGTTTTTGGGGTTTTTAGGGTATTTTTGGGATGGGTTTTGGGGTATTTTGGGGGGATTTTGGGGCCGGTTTTGGGGTTTTGAAGGTGTGGATTTCCGAGGTTTTGGGGATGGGTTTTGGGGTGATTTTGGGTTGATTTTGGGGGTTTTGTGCCCAGGACACCCCTCGTGCCTGCAGTTCTCTCTGGCCATGGCGGCGGCGGCGCGCTCGTACCGCTGGCAGTGCATCGAGTGCAAATCCTGCAGCCTGTGCGGCACCGCCGAGAACGACGTGAGGGACCCAAATCCGACCCAAAATCTGCCCCAAATCCACCCCAACCTGCCCCAAATCCACCCCAAAATCTGCCCCAAAATCTGACCCAAATCCCCCCCAAAATCTGCCCCAAATCCACCCCAACGTGCCCCAAATCCACCCTAAAATCCACCCCAAAATCTGCCCCAAATCCACCCTAAAATCTGCCCCAAAATCTGCCCCAAATCCACCCCAACGTGCCCCAAAATCCACCCCAAAATCCACCCCAAAATCTGCCCCAAATCCACCCCAAAATCCACCCCAAAATCTGCCCCAAATCCACCCCAAAATCTGCCCCAAATCCACCCCAACGTGCCCCAAATCCACCCCAAAATCCACCCCAAAATCTGCCCCAAAATCCACCCAAATACACAACGAAATTGTCCCAAAATCCAACCCAAAAATCCACCCAAAATCCTCCACAAAATATTCCCAAAATCTGCCCAAAATCCACCCCAAAATCCCCTAAATCCACCCCAAAATCTACCTAAAATTCCACTCCAAAACTCCCAAAATCTGCCTCAAAATCCACCTCGAATCTGTCCCAAATCCACCCAAAATCCACCGAAAATTCACCTCAATTCTGCCCCACAATCCACCTCAACATCCCCTCAAATTCCTCAAATCTGCCCCAAAATCCATCATAAAATTCACCCAAATCCACCCCAAAATCCCCCAAATCTGCCCCAAAATCCACCTAAAATTCACCCAAATACAGAGCAAAATGCACCCCAAAATTCACCCAAATCCCCCCAAAATTCACCCAAAATCCCCCCAAAATCCTCCCTAAAATCCCCCCAAAATTCACCTCAAAACCCACCCAAAATTCACCCAAATCCCCCCAAAATTCACCCAAAATTCCCCCAAAATCCTCCCAAAAATCCCCCAAAATTCACCTCAAAACTCACCCAAAATTCACCCAAAATCCCCCCAAAATCCTCCCAAAAATCCCCAAAATTCCCCCAAAATTCACCCAAAATCCCCCCAAAATCCCCCCAAAATTCACCCAAATCCCCCCAAAATTCACCCAAATTCCCCCAAAATTCCCCCAAAATTCACCCAAAATCCCCCCAAAATCCCCCCAAAATTCACCTCAAAACTCACCCAAAATTCACCCAAATCCCCCCAAAATCCTCCCTAAAATCCCCCCAAAACCATCCAAAATCCACCCAAAATTCATTTAAATCCAGGCCAAAATTCTCCCAAAATCCAACCCAGAAATGCCCCCAAAATCCACCCCCAAATCACCCCAAAAATTCCCTCAATTTCCCCCCAAAATCCCCCAAAAATCCACAAAAAATCCACAAAAAAATTCCCAAATTCCCACAAAAACGCCCCCAAAATCCCCAAATATCTCCCCAAAACCCAGGTTTTTTTCCCCAAAAATCCCTTTTTCCCCAGAATTCACAATTTTGGTCCCAAAATCCCTTTTTTCCCCAAAAATCTGGGATTTTTCCCCTTAAAATCCAGGATTTTTTTCCCAAAATCCACTTTTTTATCCCAAAATTTGGGTATTTCTCCCCAAATCCAGGTTTTTCCCCAAAAATCCCTTTTTTTTTGCCCCAAAATCCAGGATTTCCCCCCAAAATCAGGTGAATTTTCCCCCAAAATCTGAGTTTTATTCTTTTTTTTTGTCCCAAAATTCAGTTTTTCCTCCCCCAAAAAAAATCCCCTTTTTCCCCCCTAAAATCCAGGATTTTCCCCCAAAAATCTGGGTTTTGCCCCCAAAATCCACTTTTTTTTTTTTTCCGCCAAAAATCCCTTTTTTAATTAAAAAAATCCCTTTTTACCCCAAATCCTTTTTTCTTTTGTCCCAAAATTCCAATTTTTCCCCAAAAAATCCCATTTCCCCCACCAAAAATTCCCTTCTTTTTACCCCAAAAATTCCCTTTTTTCTCCAAAAAAATCCAGAATTTTCCCCCCAAACCCCAGAATTTCCCCCAAAATCCTTTTTTTATCCAAAAAATCCCTTCCTACCCCAAAATCCTTTTTCTTTTGTCCCAAAAATCCAATTTTCCCCCCAAAATTCCCATTTTCCCCACCAAAAAAATCCCTTTTCTCCCAAAATCCATTGATTTTTTTGCCCAAAATTTCCATTTTCCCCCAAAATTCCCATTTTTCCTCCCAAAAATTTCCATTTTTCGCCCAAAAAATCCCTTTTTTCCCCAAAATCCAAAATTTTTACCCCCAAACTCCATAATCTTCCCCTGAAATCCCTTTTCTCCCAAAATCCATTGATTTTTTTGCCCAAAATTTCCATTTTTCCCAAAAATTCCCATTTCCCCCCCAAAAATTTCCATTTCTCCTCTAAAAAATTTCCATTTTTCCCTCAAAAATTCCCATTTTTCGCCCAAAAAATCCAAGATTTTTACCCCCAAACTCCATAATTTCCCCCAAAAATCCTTTTCTCCCAAAATCCATTGATTTTTTTTTGCCCAAAATTCCCATTTTTCCTGCCGAAAATTCCCATTTTTCCCCCAAAATTCCCATTTTCCCCAAAAAATTCCCATTTTCCCCCAAAAAAAATCCCTTTTTTTCCCCAAAAAATTCCCATTTTTCCTCCCAAAAATTCCCATTTTCCCCACAAAAATTCCCATTTTCCCCCAAAAGTTCCCATTTTTCCTCCCAAAAATTTCCATTTCTCCTCTAAAAAATTCCCATTTTTCCTCCCAAAAATTCCCATTTTTCGCCCAAAAAATCCAAGATTTTTACCCCCAAACTCCATAATTTCCCCCAAAAATCCTTTTCTCCCAAAATCCATTGATTTTTTTGCCCAAAATTCCCATTTTTCCTCCCAAAAATTCCCATTTTTCCTCCCAAAATTCCCATTTTTCCTGCCAAAAATTCCCATTTCTCCTCTAAAAAATTTCCATTTTTCCCTCAAAAATTCCCATTTTTCCCCCCAAAAATTTCCATTTCCTCCCAAAAATTCCCATTTTTTCCTGAAAAAAAATCCATTTTCCTCCCAAAATTTCCCATTTTTTCCCCAAAAATTCCCATTTTCCCCCCAAAAATTCCCATTTTTCCCCCCAAAAAAATCCATTTTCCCCACAAAAATTCCCATTTTTCTCCCAAAAAATCCCTTTTTTCCCCCTAAAATTCCCATTTTTTCCCCAAAAATTCCCATTTTCCTCCCAGAAATTCCCATTTTCCCCCCAAAAAATTCCCATTTTTCCCAAAAAATTCCCATTTCCCCCCCAAAAATTCCCATTTTTCCCCCAAAATCCAAGATTTTTACCCCCAAACTGCATCATTTTTCCCCAAAATCCCTTTTCTCCCAAAATCCATTGATTTTTTTTTTTTGCCCAAAATTCCCATTTTTCCTGCCAAAAATTCCCATTTTTCCTCCCAAAAATTCCCATTTTTTCCCCCCAAAAAATCCCTTTTATCCCCCTAAAATTCCCATTTTTCCCCCAAAAATTCCCATTCTCCTCCCAAAAATTCCCATTTTTCCCCCCAAAATTCCCATTTTTGCCCCAAAAAAATCCCTTTTTTTCCCCCAAAAAATCCATTTTCCCCACAAAAATTCCCATTTTTCCCCCCAAAAAATCCATTTTCCCCACAAAAATTTCCATTTTTCCCCCAAAAAATCCCTTTTTTTCCCCCTAAAATTCCCATTTTTTCCCCAAAAATTCCCATTTTCCTCCCAGAAATTCCCATTTTCCCCCCAAAAAATTCCCATTTTTCCCAAAAAATTCCCATTTCCCCCCCAAAAATTCCCATTTTTCCCCCCAAAAAATTCCCATTTTCCCCCAAAAAATTCCCATTTTTCCCCCCAAAAAATTCCCATTTTCCCCCAAAAAAATTCCATTTTCCTCCCAAAAATTCCCATTTTTTCCTCCCAAAAATTCCCATTTTCCCCCCTAAAATTCCCATTTTTCCCCCAAAAATTCCCATTTTCCCCCCAAAAAATTCCCATTTTTCCCCCAAAAAATCCCTTTTTTTCCCCCTAAAATTCCCATTTTTCCCCCCAAAAATCCCTTTTTTTCCCCAAAAATTCCCATTTTTCCTCCCAAAAATTCCCATTTTTTCCCCCCAAAAAATCCCTTTTTTCCCCCTAAAATTCCCATTTTTCCCCCAAAAATTCCCATTCTCCTCCCAAAAATTCCCATTTTTCCCCCCAAAATTTCCATTTTCCTCCCAAAAATTCCCATTTTTCTCCCAAAAAATCCCTTTTTTTCCCCCCAAAAAAATCCGGGATTTTCCCCCGATCCCCAGAGTTTTCCCCAAAGGGATTTTTGCCCAAAACTTGGATTTTTGGCCCCGCAGGAGCAGCTGCTGTTCTGTGACGACTGCGACCGCGGCTACCACCTGTACTGCCTGAGCCCGCCCGTGGCCGAGCCGCCCGAGGGTGCGCGGGGAAACGGGCCGGCAATGGGGCTTGGCAATGGGGTTGGGGGTTTTTGGGGTTTTTGGGGTTTTTGGGGTTTTTGGGGTTTTTGGGGTTTTTGGGAATTGGGATTTTTGGGGTTTTGGGGTTTGGGGTTTGGGGTTTGGGGTTTTTGGGGTTTGGGGTTTTTGGGTTTGGGGTTTTTGGGGTTTTTGGGGTTTTTGGGGTTTGGGGTTTTGGGGTTTTTGGGGTTTTTGGGGTTTTTGGGGTTTTGGGGTTTTAGGGGTTTGGGGTTTGGGGTTTGGGGTTTGGGGTTTGGGGTTTTTGGGGTTTTTGGGTTTGGGGTTTTGGGGTTTGGAGTTTTTGGGGTTTGGGGTTTTTGGGGTTTTTGGGGTTTTTGGGAATTGGGGTTTTTGGGGTTTGGGGTTTTGGGGTTTTTGGGGTTTTTGGGGTTTTTGGGTTTGGGGGTTTGGGGTTTGGGGTTTGGGGTTTTTGGGGTTTTTGGGTTTGGGGTTTTGGGGTTTGGGGTTTGGGGTTTGGGGTTTTGGGGATTGGGGTTTGGGGTTTGGGGTTTGGGGTTTGGGGTTTGGTGTTTGGGGCTTGGCAATTGGGGCTTGGCAATTGGGGCTTGGCAATGGGGTTTGGCAATTGGGGGTTGGGGGCTTTGGGGTTTGGGGTTTGGGGTTTTGGGGTTTGGGGTTTTGGGGTTTTGGGGTTTTGGGGTTTTGGGGTTTGGGGTTTGGGGGTTTTTGGGGTTTTGGGGTTTGCGGTTTGGGGTTTGCCATTTGGGGCTTTGGGTCTTTGGACTTTGGGGTTTGGGGTTTGGGGTTTTGGGGTTTGGGGTTTTTGGGGTTTTTGGGGTTTGGGGGTTTTTGGGGTTTTGGGGTTTGCGGTTTGGGGTTTGCCATTTGGGGCTTTGGGTCTTTGGACTTTGGGGTTTGGGGGTTGGGGGTTTGGGGTTTTTGGGGTTTTTGGGGTTTTTGGGGTTTTGGGGTTTTAGGGGTTTGGGGTTTTGGGTTTTGGGGTTTGGGGTTTGGGGTTTGGGGTTTTGGGGTTTTTGGGAATTGGGGTTTTTGGGGTTTTGGGTTTGGGGTTTGGGGTTTTGGCGATTGGGGTTTGAGGTTTGGGGTTTGGGGTTTTGGGTTTGGGGATTGGGGTTTGGGGTTTTTGGGGTTTTTGGGGTTTTGGGAATTGGGGTTTGGGGTTTTTGGGTTTGGGGTTTTGGGGTTTGGGGTTTTGGGGTTTTGGGGTTTTGGGGTTTGGGGTTTGGGGGTTTTTGGGGTTTTGGGGTTTGCGGTTTGGGGTTTGCCATTTGGGGCTTTGGGTCTTTGGACTTTGGGGTTTGGGGGTTGGGGGTTTGGGGTTTGGGGGTTTGGGGTTTTTGGGGTTTTTGGGGTTTTTGGGGTTTGTGGGGTTTTTGGGTTTGGGGTTTTGGGGTTTTGGGGTTTGGAGGTTTGGGGTTTGGGGGTTTTGGGGTTTTGGGGGTTTTTGGGGTTTTTGGGGTTTGGGGTTTGGGGTTTGGGTTTGGGGATTGGGGTTTGGGGTTTTTGGGGTTTTTGGGGTTTTTGGGGTTTTTGGGGTTTTTGGGGTTTTGACGTTTGGGGCTTTGAAGTTTTTGGGTTTGGGTTTTGGGGGTTTGGGGTTTGGGGGTTTTGGGGTTTTTGGGGTTTGGGGTTTTTGGGGTTTTTGGGGTTTTGACGTTTGGGGCTTTGAGGTTTTGGGGTTTGGGGTTTGGGGTTTTGGGGTTTGGGGTTTGGGGTTTGGGGTTTGGGGTTTTGGGGTTTTGGGGTTTTGGGGTTTGGGGTTTGGTGTTTGGGGTTTGGGGTTTTTGGGGTTTTTGGGGTTTTTGGGGTTTTGACGTTTGGGGCTTTGGAGCTTTGGGGTTTGGGGTTTGGGTTTTGGGGTTTTTGGGGTTTTTGGGGTTTGGGGTTTTGGGGTTTGGGGTTTTGGGGTTTTGGGGTTTTGGGGTTTGGGGTTTGGGGTTTGCCATTTGGGGCTTTGGGTCTTTGGACTTTGGGGTTTTGGGGTTTTGGGGTGTGGGGTTTTTGGGGGTTTTGGGGTTTGGGGTTTGGGGTTTGGGGTTTTTGGGGTTTGGGGTTTTTGGGGGTTTTGGGGTTTGGGGTTTTTGGGAATTGGGGCTTTTGGGGTTTTTGGGGTTTTTGGGGTTTTTGGGTTTGGGGTTTGGGGTTTGGGGTTTTGGGTTTGGGGTTTGGGGTTTGGGGTTTTTGGGGTTTTTGGGTTTGGGGTTTGGGGTTTTGGGGTTTGGGGTTTTTGGGGTTTTTGGGGTTTTTGGGTTTGGGGTTTGGGGTTTGGGGATTGGGGTTTGGGGTTTGGGGTTTTTGGGGTTTTTGGGGTTTTGACGTTTGGGGCTTTGAGGTTTTGGGGTTTGGGGTTTGGGGTTTGGGCTTTGACGTTTTGGGGTTTTTGGGTTTGGGGCTTTGGTGCTTTGGGGTTTGGTGTTTGGGGTTTGGGGTTTTGGGTTTTGGGGTTTTGGGTTTGGGGTTTGGGGTTTGGGGTTTTGGGGTTTGGGGTTTTTGGGGTTTTTGGGGTTTTTGGGGTTTTGGGGTTTGGGGTTTGGGGTTTTGGGATTTGGGGGTTTTTGGGGGGTTTGGGGTTTTGGGTTTGGGGTTTTTGGGGTTTGGGGTTTGGGGTTTGGGCTTTTTGGATTTTTGGGGGAACTTTTTGGAAATTTTTGGGGGTTGCGGAATTTTTAGGGGGATTTTTGAGATTTTCGTGGGATTTTTCGAGGAGTTTCAGAGGGATTTGGGGTGGTTTTTTTGCGGGGGGATTTTATTAATTTAATTATTTTGGGGGGATTTTGAGGTGGATTTTGGGGGGTTTTGGGGGGTTTGGGCATTTTCGGGACTTTCTTTTGTAATTTTTGGCGTTCTTGGGGCGTTTGGGGAGGTTTTGGGGGAATTTCCAGGGGATTTTTTTGGGATGTTTCAGTGATTTTTTGTGATTTTTTTGAGGATTTTTGGGTGGATTTGGGGGCTTTTTGGGGCATTTTGAGATTTTGGGGAAATTTGGGATTTTTTTTGGATTTTTAGGGGGATTTGGAGTGGTTTTAGGGGCACTTTTTTGATTTTTGGGGCATTTTCAGGTGGATTTTCTGGGTTTTGGGAGGTTTTTTGGGTGGATTTTGGGAGGAATTTCGGATTTTGGGGGCATTTTGGGGTTTTTGGGAGGTTGGGGAATTTTGGGGGGATTTTGGGGGGGATTTTGGGGTGATTTGGGGGATTTGGGGAAGATTTTAGGGGGATTTTGGGATTTTTTGGGTGGATTTTTGGGGGGATTTTTGGGGCGCTTTGGGAATTTTTTGGGGCATTTTTGGGGAGATTTTTAGGTGGATTTTGGGGGGTTTTTGGGAATTTTTTTGGGGGGATTTGTGATGGTTTTAGGGGGATGTTTCGGATTTTTGGGGGAATTTTAGGTGGATTTGGTGGCATTTTGGGAGGATTTTTGGGGGAATTTTGAGGGATTTTGGGGGAATTTTTATGGGGATTTTGGGGAGTTTTAGGGGCGTTTGGGGGCGGTTTCAGGGGATGTTTTTGGATTTTTTGGGGGGATTTCTGGGGGATTTCTGGGATTTTGGGGGGTTTGGGAATTTTTGGGGAATTTTTGGGGGGATTTGGGATGGTTTTAGGGGATTTATTTTGGATTTGGGGGGATTTTCGTGGAGTTTTGGGAGGATTTTGGGGATTTTTGGGAATTTTGGGGGGAATTTTTTTGATTTTGGGGGGATTTTTGGGGGGAATTGGGGGGGATTATTTGGGGGAATTTTTGTGATTTTTGTGGGAATTTGGGGATTTTGTGGGAATTGGGGATTTTTGGAGGAGTTTTAGGGGGATTTGGGTGGTTTTAGGGGAAGTTTTTTGGGATTTCTTTGGATTTTTGGGGGGATATTGAGTTGGATTTTAAGGAGTTTTGGGGTGATTTTGCAGCTTTTTGGGATTTTGGGTTTTTTTGGGTTTTTAGATGGATTTTAGGGATTTTTGAGGGGAGATTTTAGGATTTTGGGGGGATTTTGGGATTTTTGGGGGCATTTGGGGTGGTTTTACGCGATTTTGGGTAGTTTTAGGTGGATTTTATGGTGTTTTGGGAGGATTTTGGGGAATTTTGGGGAGATTTTGGGGTTTTGGGGGATTTTGGGATTTTTGGGGGATTTGCTTTGGATTTTGGGGAGGTTTTGGGTGGTTTTAGGGTTTTTTTTTTAGGATTTTTGGGGATTTTGGGGGGATTATTTTGGGATTTTGGGGGGGTTTGGGTGGTTTTAGTTTTTTTTTAGGATTTTTAGGGATTTTTTGGGGAATTTTGGGGGACAATTTGGGGATTTTGGAGATTTTGGGGGGTTTGGGGTTTTGGGGGTGATTTTGGGTGTTTTTGGGTAACTTGGGGGAATTTGGGGGGATTTTGGGGGGATTTTAGGAGTTTTGGGGGGGTTTTGGGGAATTTTTGGGGGCGGATTTTGAGAGGGATTGGGGAGGATTTGGGATTTTGGGGAGGTTTTTGGGGGGATTTTTGGGGATTTTGTGGGGGATTTTTGGGGGATTTTTGGGGGGATTTTGGGGGGGAGTTTTAGGGTGATTTGGGGGTGGTTTTAGGGGGATTTTGGGGGGATTTTTTTGGGGATTTCTGGAGGGATTTTGGGGATTTTGGGACTTTTTGCGAATTTTTCGGGAGCTTTCCGAGGATTTGGGGTGGTTTTCCAGGGATTTTGGGGTTTTTAGGGGGCTGGGGAATTTTGATGTGGACTTTGGGATTTTTAGGGGGATTTTTGGGAGTTTTGGGGAGATTTGGGACGGTTTTAGCAGGAGGAGTTTTGGGATTGTTTTTTATTTTTTGGGGGGATTTTTAGGTGGATTTTGTGGAGTTTTTGTGTGATTTTGGGGATTTTTTGGGGGGATTTTTTAGGGATTTTTGGGGAGTTGGGGTTTTTTAGGGGGATTTTTGGGGAATTTTGCGAATTTTTGCAGATTTTGGGGGGATTTTGGGGATTTTTCGGATTTTTTGGGGATTTTTAGAAGAGTTTCAGGGTGGTTTAGGGGGATTTTTTGGGGATTTTTGTTGGGAGTTTTGGCAGGTTTTTTTTTTTAATTTTGGGGGGGATTTTGGGGGGATTTTTGGGGATTTAGGGGGTGGTTTGTGGGGGATTTTTATGGGGTTTTTTTGGGGAGATTTGGGAATTTTAGGGAGATTTTTGCGTGATTTTGGGGAGGTTTTTGGGGAGATTTTAATGGGGTTATTTTGGAGAGATTTGGGAATTTTTAGGGAGATTTTTGGGGTGATTTTGGGGAGGTTTTTGGGGAGATTTTTATGGGGTTTTTTGGGGAGATTTGGGAATTTTTAGGGAGATTTTTGAGGAGGTTTTGGGGGGATTTTTATGGGTTTTTTTGGAGAGATTTGGGAATTTTTAGGGAGATTTTGGGGGGATTTTGGGGAGGTTTCTGGGGGGATTTTTATGGGATTTTTTTTGAGAGATTTGGGAATTTTTAGGGAGATTTTTGAGGAGGTTTTGGGGGGATTTTAATGGGTTTTTTTTGGAGAGATTTGGGAATTTTTAGGGAGATTTTTGGGGTGATTTTGGGGAGGTTTTTGGGGAGATTTTAATGGGGTTTTTTTGGAGAGATTTGGGAATTTTTAGGGAGATTTTTGGGGGGATTTTGGGGATATTTGGGGGAATTTTTGGGGATGTTTGGGGTATTTGGGATTTTTAGGGGATTTTGGGGTGATTTTTGGGTGATCACTGAGTTTTTGGGGGATTTGTGGGGGATTTGGGGAGTTTGGAGGAGATTTTGGGGAGGATTTTGGGTGGAATTTCAGAGATTTTGGGGGATTTTTTGGGGGGAACTTTGGGTGGATTTATGGGAATTTGATCCCCCAGACATTTTGGGCTGAAATTTGGTATTTTTGGGTTTTTTTGGCGCAGGGAGCTGGAGCTGCCACCTGTGCCTGAGGCAGCTGAAGGAAAAGGCCTCGGCCTTCATCACCCTCACCTAGGGGGGAACCCAAAACCCCCAAAACCCCCCAAAACAACCCCAAAAAAAAACCCCAAACCCCCCCAAAAATCCTTCAAAAGCCATAACAGAGCTGGGGGGGGGAGGGGAAAATTTGGGGAGGGGGCTCCGATTTGGGGGGTGGGGGGGGGTGGGGCACAAAGTGTTGCATGATGGGAAAATTGGGGGGGGGGCCCCTCCCCCCGATCCCGGGTGGATTTTGGGGGGATTTTTGGGGTTTTGGGGGGTTTTGGTGTTGTTTTCTGGGGGGGGAGGGGTTTTTGCCCATCCCCCTCGCAGCCCAAATTTTTTTGGGGGGGGTTTTGGGGACCCCCCCCCGAATTTTGGGGTTCCCCCCCGTGGTGTCGTGGTCGATTCTGTGCTGTGGTGTGCGTGCAGTAAATTTGGGGGTGACCCCCCCCCCCATCCCCCGAAAAGTGACGGAGAATTTGGGGAAGTTTGGGAAATTGGAGGGGAATTTGAGGAGGGGGAGAGGCAAAAATTTGGGGGGGAATTTGGGGAGGGGGAGGGGTTGAAATTGAGGAGGGGGAGGGGCGGGAATTGGGAGAAGGGGAGGGGCGAGAATTTGGGGAGGGGGAGGAGCTGCGAATTCCCAAATTTTTGGGGTTTTTTCCCCCCAATTTTGGGGCCACTCTGGGACGCCCAAGATGGCGTCGGTACACACAAAATGGCGGCGGCGAATTCAAAATGGCGGCCGCGCTCGCTGACGCACTCAAAATGGCGGCGCCCATGTGGAAACACCCAAGATGGCGGCGCCCGGTCGTCAAAATGGAGTTTCACGCATGCGCAGTGCTTTTTCCCGCCCGCAATGGGCGTGGCTAGAGGGGTCTCCACCAATGAGCGTGAGGCACGCGTTGCTATGGCAACCGGATGTGGAAAGCGCTGGCCGCGCATGCGCAGTGGAGGCGCGGGCAGCCAGCGGGTGAGCGAACGGGTTGCGGAATTTTGGGGGGAAATTTGGAAATTTTGGGAAATTTTGGGGAAATTTTGTGAAATTTTGGGGGGAATTTTGAGGGATTTGGGGGTTCAGGCGAAGGGTGAGGGAGGAGGGAATGGGCGGGAAGAACGGGAGGGAAAACGGGGGGGATTTGGGCAATTTTGGGGATTTTTGGGGGGATTTTGGGATTTTTAGAGGGATTTTTGGGTGGATTTCGGGGGGATTTTTTTGGTTTTTCGGGTGAATTTCATGGGAATTTTTGTGGTGATTTTTAGGGTATATTTGGGTGATTTTTGGGGGGATTTTTTGGTTTTTCGGGGGAATTTTGTGGCAATTTTTAGGGTATATTTTGGTGATTTTTGGGTGGATTTTTTTGATTTTTGGGGTAGATTTTGAGGGGATTTTCGTGATTTTTGGGTGGATTTTGGGGGAATTTTTTTGATTTTTCGCGTGAATTTCGGGGGATTTTTTGGGTATATTTTGGTGATTTTTGGGGGGGATTTTGGGGGGATTTTTTGGGTTTTTCGAGTGAATTTCGGGGGATTTTTCGGGTATATTTTGGTGATTTTTGGGGGGATTTTTTGTTTTTTCGGGGGGATTTTTAGGGTAGATTTTGGTGATTTTTGTGGTAGATTTTGGGGGATATTTTGGTTATTTTTGGGGCGGATTTTGGGGGAATTTTTTTATTTTTCGCGTGAATTTCATGGGAATTTTTGGGTGTATTTTGGTGATTTTTGGCGTGGTTTTTGGGGGGATTTTTTGGGTTTTTCGGGGGAATTTTGTGGTGATTTTTCGGGTGTATTTTGGTGATTTTTAGGGGAATTTTTTGTTTTTTCGGGGGATTTTTAGGGTATATTTTGGTGATTTTTGGGGTAGATTTTGAGGGGATTTTCGTGATGTTTGGGTGGATTTTGGGGGAATTTTTTTGGTTTTTCGGGTGAATTTCATGGGAATTTTTGTGGTGATTTTTAGGGTATATTTGGGTGATTTTGGGGGGGATTTTTTGGTCTTTCAGGGGAATTTTGTGGCAATTTTTAGGGTATATTTTGGTGATTTTTGGGTGGATTTTTTTGATTTTTGGGGTAGATTTTGAGGGGATTTTCGTGATTTTTGGGGGGATTTTTGTGATTTTTCGCGTGAATTTCGGGGGATTTTTTGGGTATATTTTGGTGATTTTGGCGTGGTTTTTGGGGGGATTTTTTGGGTTTTTCGAGTGAATTTCGGGGGATTTTTCGGGTATATTTTGGTGATTTTTGGGGTAGATTTTGAGGGGATTTTCGTGATTTTTGGGTGGATTTTGGGGGAATTTTTTTGATTTTTCGCGTGAATTTCATGGGAATTTTTGGGTATATTTTGGTGATTTTGGGGGGGGATTTTGGGGGGATTTTTTGCGTTTTTCGGGGGAATTTTGTGGTGATTTTTCGGGTATATTTTGGTGATTGTGGGGGGATTTTTTTGGTTTTTCGGGGGGATTTTTAGGGTATATTTTGGTGATTTTTGGGGTGGGTTTTGAGGGATATTTGGATGATTTTTGGGGTGATTCCGGCAGGTTTTGGGGCTCCCCAGCCCCATGGCAGAGCTGCATCTCTTCGGGCAGATCGAGGGCGGCAGCGGCTTCAGCGAGCGGCGCCTCTTCTGCAAATGGGGGCTGCACGCGGGTCAGGGGATTTGGGGAATTTTGGGGAATTTTGGGGGGATTTTGGGGGGATTTTGGGGAATTTTGGGGAATTTTGGGGGATTTTGGGAGATTTTGGGGGGATTTTGGGGAATTTTGGGGGGATTTTGGGGGGATTTTGGGAGATTTTGGGGGGATTTGGGGGAATTTTGGGGAGATTTTGGGGATTTTGGGGAATTTTGGGGGGATTTTGAGAGATTTTGGGGAATTTTGGGGGGAATTTTGGGGGGATTTTGGGGGGATTTTGGGGGGATTTGGGGAGATTTTGGGGGGATTTTGGGGGGATTTTGGGGAATTTTGGGGGGATTTTGGGAGATTTTGGGGGGATTTGGGGAGATTTTGGGGGGAATTTTGGGGGATTTTGGGGGGACTTTGGGGAATTTTGGGGAATATTGGGGGGATTTTGGGAGATTTTGGGGGGATTTTGGGGGGATTTGGGGAGATTTTGGGGGGATTTTGGGGATTTTGGGGGATTTTGGGGGGATTTTGGGAGATTTTGGGGGGATTTGGGGAGATTTTGGGGGGATTTTGGGGGGATTTTGGGGAATTTTGGGGGGATTTGGGGGAATTTTGGGGAGATTTTGGGGATTTTGGGGAATTTTGGGGGGATTTTGGGAGATTTTGGGGGGAATTTTGGGGGATTTTGGGAGATTTCGGGATATTTTGGGGAATTTTGGGGGGATTTTGGGAGATTTTGGGAGATTTTGGGGAGATTTTGGGAGATTTTGGGGGGATTTTGGGAGATTTTGGGGGGATTTGGGGGGAATTTTGGGGGATTTTGGGAGATTTTGGGGGATTTTGGGGAATTTTGGGGGGATTTGGGGGATTTTGGGAGATTTTGGGGGGATTTTGGGAGATTTTGGGGGATTTTGGGGAATTTTGGGGGGATTTGGGGGATTTAGAGGTGATTTGGGGAGGGGTTTGGGGCGATTTTGGGGGCTCCTGGGGGATTTGAGGAGGGAGTTCGAGGATTTTGGGGAAGTTTGAAGGAATTTTGGGGGATTTGGGGCAATTTTGGGGGGTTTTGGTGGGGATTTTGGGGGTCCTGGGGAGATTTTGGAGAGGGATTTTTGAGGTGGATTTGGGGGTGTTTGGGGCATTTTTGGGGTGGTTTTGGGGAGAGTTGGGGAGAGTTTTAGGGAGATTTAGGGTGGTTTTAGGGGGATTTTTAGGGATTTTTGGGGGAATTTGGGGTGGTTTGAGGGAGATGTTTGGGATTTTAGGGATTTTTGAGGGGGATTTGGGGATGTTTGGGGGATTTTTGGGGTGGTTTTGAGGGATTTTTTGGGCGGGTCCAGCAGAATTTTGGGGGGATTTGAGGGAATTTTGGGGGGATTTCAGAGGGATTTAGGATTTCGAGGTGGATTTTAGGGGGGATTTTTGTGCATTTTTGGGAGGATTTTGGGGGTGGATTTTGGAGATTTTTGGGGGGATTTGAGGGAATTTTGGGGGGCATTTTGGGGTTTGGGGGGAGTTGAAGTAGATTTTGGGGGGGGTTGGGGTTTTTTTGTGGGGTTTGGGGAGATTTTGGTGTAATTTTGAAAGACTGGGGGGGATTTGGGGCTGTTTGGGTGATTTTTGGGAGGATTTTTGGGGTGATTTTTGGGGTGATTTTTGGGGTGATTTTGGGGGTGATTTTTGGGGTGATTTTGGGGTGATTTTTGGGGTGATTTGGGGGTGATTTTTGGGGTGATTTTTGGGGTGATTTGGGGGTGATTTTTGGGGTGATTTTTGGGGTATTTTTGGGGTGATTTTTGGGGTGATTTTTGGGGTGATTTTGGGGGTGATTTTTGGGGTGATTTTGGGGTGATTTTTGGGGTGATTTTGGGGGTGATTTTTGGGGTGATTTTGGGGTGATTTTTGGGGTGATTTTTGGGGTGATTTTGGGGTCGGTTTTGAGGTGATTTCCTGTGATTTTGGGTATCCCAGGTGCAGCCTGGACCCTGCTGGCCGGGGTGGGGGCGGGGCAGACGCAGCTCGATGACCCCCAGGTGGACGATGTGGCCCATTGGGGACACCCGCTGGACGTGCACCTGGCCACCAGGGGGCTGCAGGGTACCTGGGGACACTGGGGACATTGGGGGGATTGGGGACATTGGGGACATTGGGGGCATTGGGGACATTGGGGACATGGGGGGACAATGGGGGGACATTGGGGGGACATTGGGGACATTGGGGACATTATGGGGATTGGGGACATTGGGGACACCCGCTGGACATGCACCTGGCCACCAGGGGGCTGCAAAGTACCTGGGGACACTGGGGACATTGGGGACACTGGGGACATTGGGGGGATTGGGGACATTGGGGGGATTGGGGACACTGGGGACATTGGGGACAATGGGGACATTGGGGGCATTGGGGACACCTGGGGACATTGGGGACACCCGCTGGACATGCACCTGGCCACCAAGGGGTTACAGGGTGAGGGGACATTGGGGACACACCTGGGGACATTGGGGGCGTTGGGGACACACCTGGGGACATCCAGGGACACCCCGGGGGCTCTGCAAGGTGGGGACACCTGGGGACACCCCCTGTCCCTGAGCCCCCCATGTCCCCATTAATGTCCCCAACATCCCTGAGCCCCCCGGTGTCCCCAGTGATGTCCCCAAAGTCCCCCCAATGTCCCCATTAATGTCCCCAACGCCCCCAATGTCCCAAACGTCCCCAATGTCCCCAACGCCCCCAATGTCCCCAATGCCCCCCCAATGCCCCCAATGTCCCCAACGCCACCCCAACGGCCCCAATGTCCCCAACACCCCCAGTGTCCCCAATGGCCCCAATGTCCCCAACGTCCCCAATGCCCCCAACGTCCCCAATGTCCCAAACGCCCCCAACGCCCCCAATGTCCCCAACACCCCCAATGTCCCCAATGGCCCCAATGTCCCCAACACCCCCAATGTCCCCAATGGCCCCAATGTCCCCAACACCCCCAATGTCCCCAACACCCCCAATGTCCCAAACGCCCCCAACGCCCCCAATGTCCCCAACACCCCCAATGTCCCCATCCCCAATGTCCCCATCCCCAACGCCCCCAATGTCCCCAACGCCCCCAATGTCCCCAATGTCCCCAACGCCCCCAATGTCCCCAATGTCCCCACTGTCCCCAGGGTGGCCGAAGCTGCTCCTCGAGGTGTGGCACGTGGACACGTGGGGCCGCCGCGGCCTGGCCGGTTACGGCGTGTGCCACGTGCCCAGCGCGCCCGGCTGTCACCGCGTCACCTGCGTCACCTGGCGCCCGCGGGGGACGCGGCGGCAGCGGCTGCTGGGGACGGGGGGCCCCGAGCTGCGCGTGCCCGAGGTGGCCGTGAGCGGCGCGGGGGACAGGTTCCGGCTGCGCACCGAGAGCGCGGGCACGGTGACGCTGACGCTGGCCGTGGTGGCGCGGAACATGGCCCGATACGGGGTGGCACTGTGACACCGTTGGGGACATCATTGGGGACATTGGGGACACCATTGGGGACGGTGACGCTGACGCTGGCCGTGGTGGCGCGGAACATGGCCAGATACGGGGTGGCACTGTGACACCGTTGGGGACATTGGGGACACCATTGGGGACATTGGGGACACCGCTGGGGTGGCACTGTGACACCATTGGGGACATTGGGGACACCATTGGGGACGGTGACGCTGATGCTGGTCATGGTGGCACTGTGACACCGTTGGGGACATTGGGGACACCATTGGGGACACCATTGGGGACGGTGACGCTGACGCTGGCCGTGGTGGCACGGAACATGGCCCAGTACGGGGTGGCACTGTGACATTGGGGACACCATTGGGGACATTGGGGTGACACTGTGACACTGGGGTGGCACTGTGATATTGGGGACACAGGGGTGGCACTGTGACACCATTGGGGACACCATTGGGGTGGCACTGTGACACCATTGGGGACATTGGGGTGGCACTGTGACACCATTGGGGACATTGGGTTGGCACTGTGACACCATTGGGGACACTACTGGGGTGGCACTGTGACACCATTGGGGACGCAGGGGTGGCACTGTGACACCATTGGGGACACTGGGGTGGCACTGTGACACCATTGGGGACACCACTGGGGTGGCACTGTGACACCCTTGGGGACACTGGGGTGGCACTGTGACACTGTTGGGGACATTGGGGACACCGCTGGGGTGGCACTGTGACACCGTTGGGGACACTACTGGGGTGGCACTGTGGCACCCGTTGGGGAGACATTGGGTTGGCACTGTGACACCATTGGGGACACTGGGGTGGCACTGTGACACCATTGGGGACACTGGGGTGGCACTGTGACACCCTTGGGGACACCATTGGGGTGGCACTGTGACACCCTTGGGGACACCATTGGGGTGGCACGGGACGAGATGTTGGGGCCACCCTGGCGACACCTTGGGGTCCCCAAAATTGTCACCTCCCCCCTGTGCTCCAAATTGTCACCCCCTCCCCAAATTGTCACCTCTGTTGCCCCCCCATTGTCCCCCCCCCTTTGTCCCCAAATAAAGTTTTTGTCACCGAACGGCTCCGGGTGACAACTTGGGGGGAGGGACAATTTTGGGGGGAGGGGACAATTGGGGGGTGACAATTTTGGGGGGTGACAATTTTGGGGGGTGACAATTTTGGGGGGAAGGGGACAATTTTGGGGGAGGGTGGAGGTGACAATTTGGAAGGGGGTGACAATTTGGGGATGGGGGTGGCGATTTTTGGGGAGGGGGAGGTGACAATTGGTGACAATTCGGGGGGGGGGAGGGGACGATTTTTGGGGGTAGGGGACAATTTGGGGACATAACAATTTTTGGGGAGGGGGGAGGTGACAATTTTGGGGGGAGGTGACATTTGGGGTGGGGGACAATTTGGGGACACAACAATTTTTGGGGAGGGGGTGGGGACATTTTTGGGCGGGGAGGTGACAATTGGGGTAGGGGACAATTTGGGGGACATTACAATTTTTGGGGAGGGGGGAGGTGACAATTGGATGGGGGAGGTGACAATTTTGGGTGGTGAGGTGACAATTGGGGTGGGGGACAATTTGGGGACATTACAATTTTTGGGGAGGGGGGAGGTGACAATTGGATGGGGGAGGTGACAATTTTGGGGGGAGGTGACAATTGGGGTAGGGGACAATTTGGGGACACAACAATTTTTGGGGAGGGGGTGGGGACGTTTTTGGGCAGGGGGGGAGGTGACAATTGGATGGGGGAGGTGACAATTTTGGGGGGAGGTCCTGAGACCCCTCCCCCATTTTTTTTTGGGGGGGGGGGTGGGGCTGCCCCTCCCCCACATTTTGGGGCCCCTCCCCCATTTTGGGGTCCGCCCCCGCCCCTCCCCCCCCCCGGATCCGTCCCAGACGCGGAAGTTTCGCCGCCCCTCCCCCCCCCCCCCCCCCCCCCCCCGGGCCGTGACTCAGTTTCCCTTCCCCTCCCCCCCCTTCCCTTCTCCCCCCCCCCCCCCCGGCGCCGTTTCCTGGGTGGGGCCCGCGGCGAAACCGGGGCCAAAAAGCGGCGAAATCGGGAAAAAAGGGACAAAAAGGGACAAAATCGGGCAAAAAGCGGCGAAATCGGGGAAAAACGATAAACCGGGAGCACCCGGGACAAACCGGGATTGGCCAGGGCAAACCGGGAGCACCCGGGACAAAGCGGGACAAAGCGGAACCATCCGGGACAAAGCGGGACTGACCAGGAACAAAGCGGGACCACCCAGGACAAAGCGGGACCACCCGGGATAAACCGGGACCGGCGGGGACGACCCGGGACAAACCGGGACCACCCGGGACAAACAGGAAGGAGCGGGGACAGACCGGGACCACCCGGGATAACGCAGAGACAAAGCGGAACCACCCGGCGGGGACAGACCCGGGACAAACCGGGACCACCCGGGATAACGCAGAGACAAAGCGGAACCACCCGGGACAAAGCGGGACCGACCAGGGACAAACCGGGACCACCCGGGACAAAGCGGAACCACCCGGGACAAAGCGGGACCGACCAGGACAAGCGGGAAGGATCGGGAGCACCCGGGACAAAGCGGAACCGGTAGGGAACAAACCGGGAGCACCCGGGATAAGCGGGATAAACCGGGAGGACAAGCGGGACAAAGCGGGGGAGATAAAATGAGATAAACCAGGATAAACCGGGGGGGACAAACCGGGACAAACCGAGGGAGATAAACCGGGACAAACCGGGGGAGGATAACCCGGGACATCCGGCCGAGGGTTTGTCCCGGTCTATTACGATCCCTCCCAAGGGTTTATCCCGGTCCATCCCGAGGGTTTATCCCGGTCCCTCCCGAGGGTTTATCCCGGTCCCTCCCGAGGGTTTATCCCTGTCCCTCCCGAGGGTTTATCCCGGTCCATCCCCAGGAGTTTATCCCGGTCCCTCCCGAGGGTTTATCCCGGTCCCTCCCGAGGGTTTATCCCGGTCTCTCCCGAGGGTTTATCCCGGTCCATCCTGAGGGTTTATCCCGGTCCCTCCCGAGGATTTATCCCGGTCCCTCCCAAGGATTTATCCCGGTCCCTCCCGAGGGTTTATCCCGGTCCATCCCGAGGATTTATCCCGGTCCCTCCCGAGGGTTTATCCCGGTCCCTCCCCAGGAGTTTATCCCGGTCTCTCCCGAGGGTTTATCCCGGTCCCTCCCGAGGATTTATCCCGGTCCATCCCGAGGGTTTATCCCGGTCCATCCCGAGGATTTATCCCGGTCCATCCCGAGGGTTTATCCCGGTCCATCCCGAGGGTTTATCCCGGTGCATCCTGTGGGGTTTATCCTGGTCCCTCCCGATCCTTCCCGAGGGTTAATCCCGGTCCCTCCTGAGGAGTCTGTCCCGGTCTGTTCCGGCCCCTCCCAAGGGTTCATCCCGCTTCCTCCCGAGAGTTTATCCCGGTCCTTCCGGCGTCCGGTCCCTCTCGAGGGGTTTATCCCGGTCCCTCCCGAGGGTTTATCCCGGTCCCTCCCAAGGATTTATCCCGGTCCCTCCCGAGGGTTTATCCCGGTCCATCCCCAGGAGTTTATCCCGGTCCCTCCCGAGGGTTTATCCCGGTCCATCCCGAGGGTTTATCCTGGTCCATCCCGAGGATTTATCCCGGTCCTTCCGGCGTCCGGTCCCTCTCGAGGGGTTTATCCCGGTCCATCCCCAGGAGTTTATCCCGGTCCCTCCCGAGGGTTTATCCCGGTCCCTCCCGAGGGTTTATCCCGGTCCATCCCCAGGAGTTCATCCCGGTCCCTCCCGAGGGTTTATCCCGGTCCATCCCCAGGAGTTTATCCCTGTCCATCCCGAAGGTTTATCCCGGTCCCTCCCGGTCCCTCCCGAGGGTTTATCCCGGTCCCTCCCGAGGGTTTATCCTGGTCCATCCCGAGGGTTTATCCTGGTCCATCCCGAGGGTTTATCCCGGTCCTTCCGGCGTCCGGTCCCTCTCGAGGGGTTTATCCCGGTCCCTCCCGAGGGTTTATCCCGGTCCATCCCCAGGAGTTTATCCCGGTCCCTCCCGTGGGTTTATCCCGGTCCCTCCCGGTCCCTCCGAGGGTTTATCCCGGTCCCTCCCGGTCCCTCCCGAGGGTTTATCCCGGTCCCTCCCGAGGGTTAACCCCGGTGTCCGGTACCCAGTCTCTCCCAGGATGCCGCCGCCCCTCCCGCCGTCCCTCCGCCCGTCCCTCCGCCTGTCCGTCTGTCTGTCCGTGCTGCTGTGCCCGTTCCTGGCCGTGCCGTGCCGCGCCCTGGGCACGTGCCGCACGCTGGACCTGGAGGCGGCGCGGCTCAAGCGCATCGAGGCCGTGCGGGGCCAGATCCTGAGCAAGCTCCGGTTACCGGCGCCGCCCGCCGAGCCCGGCCCGGCGCCCGCGCTGCCCGAGGAGGTGCGGGCGCTCTACAACAGCACCCGGGAGCTGCTGCGGCAGCGGGCGCGGCAGCGGGAGAGCCAGGAGGGCCAGGAGAGCCAGGATTACTACGCCAAGGAGCTGCTGCGCTTCCCCATGGAGAGCCCCGGGGACGGTGAGGGACACTGGGGACACTGGGGACATCGGGAGGGACAGATGGACATTGGGACATTGGGGGGACACGGGGACACAGACCCGGCTCCGGAACACCGAAGAGCCGCAGGATCGCTGTGCCGAGGAGCTGCTGCGCTTCCCCATGGAGAGCCCCGGGGACATTGGGGACAGTGGGGGCATTGGGGACACCAGGGGGACAGATGGACATTGGGACATTGGGGACACTGGGGGGACAGATGGACATGGGGGACATTGGGGTATTGGGGACACACAGAGGAACATCAGCACGAGGAGCCGCAGGATCGCTGTGCCGAGGAGCTGCTGCGGTTCCCCATGGAGAGCGCTGGGGACATTGGGGACACTGGGGACACTGGGGACACTGGGGACATTGGGGACACCGGGGGGACAGATGGACATGGGGGACACTGGGGACGTGGCAAGGACGTGGGGACATTGGAGGTGACAGATGGACACGGAGATATGGGGACACGTGGGGGGACAGGAGCACGAGGAGCCGCAGGATCGCTGTGCCGAGGAGCCGCTGCGGTTCCCCATGGAGAGCCCTGGGGACATTGGGGACACCAGGGGGACAGACGGACATTGGGGACATTGGGGACACCAGGGGGACAGATGGACATTGGGGACACTGGGGGGACAGATGGACATGGGGGACATTGGGGTATTGGGGACACACAGAGGAACATCAGCACGAGGAGCCGCAGGATCGCTGTGCCGAGGAGCTGCTGCGGTTCCCCATGGAGAGCCCCGGGGACGGTAGGGGACACTGACACTGGGGACACTGGGGACACTGGGGGGACAGATGGACATGGGGGACATTGGGGACATGGCAGGGACGTGGGGACATTGGAGGTGACAGGTGGACACGGAGATATGGGGACACGTGGGGGGACAGGAGCACGAGGAGCCGCTGTGCCGAGGAGCTGCTGCGGTTCCCCATGGAGAGCGCTGGGGACATTGGGGACATTGAGAGGGACGTGACAATATGGGGACACTGAGGGGGACACCGGTACGTGAGGACAGGGGGACACGGGGACAGAGAGACACGAGGACATGAGGACACGACACAGGGACACAGGGACATGGGTGGGGACACTGGGGGACAGCCGGACATGGGGACAGCCGGACACGGTGGGGACACTGGGGGACAGCCGGACACGGGGATAATGTCCCCCCAATGTCCCCAATCCCTGACGATGTCCCCAATGTCCCCTCAATCCCTCCAATGTCCCCCCAATGTCCCCAATGTCCCCAGTGCCCCCAATGCCCCCCAATGTCCCCAATGTCCCCTCAATCCCTCCAATGTCCCCCCAATGTCCCCAATGTCCCCAATGTCCCCAATGTCCCCAATGCCCCCAATGCCCCCAATGCCCCCCAATGTCCCCAATGCCCCCAATGTCCCCAATGTCCCCAATGCCCCCAATGCCCCCCAATGTCCCCAATGTCCCCAATGTCCCCAATGCCCCCCAATGTCCCCAATGTCCCCAATGCCCCCAATGCCCCCAATGCCCCCAATGTCCCAGTGCCACCCCAGTGTCCCCAATGTCCCCAATGCCCCCAATGCCCCCCAATGTCCCCAATGCCCCCAATGTCCCCAATCCCCCCAATGTCCCCAATGTCCCCATTATCCCCAATGTCCCCAATGTCCCCAATGCCCCCAATGCCCCCCAATG